>NC_141817.1:5796020-6096020 GCF_057944985.1 Cucurbita pepo subsp. pepo
TGCAGTAGTGTATAAGGTTCCGGATTTTGTGCCACGCGCAACAACCATGGCGCCCTTCACAATCTTCCAGGAACTCTTTCCAAACTCTGCTGCATAGCCTGTGCTATCCAATTGACCAATAGAGATCAGGTTCTTCTTGAGACCAGGAATGTATCTGACATCTTGTAATGTCCATTGATTTCCTGCTGGAGTTTGTATGGAGACATCTCCCTTTCCTTCAATCTCCAAGGTTTTATTGTCGGCAAGATACACCTTCCCGAAATTTCCTGATTTGAAATTTCGAAACAATTCCTTACTTGGAGACGAATGGAACGATGCACCTGAATCCAAAATCCAGGATTCAGCTGGGCTATCCACACTAAGGATTAAAACGTCCTCAGCATCTTCTGTTATGTATATAGAATCATCATCATCTTCAGATTTATGATTCTGCTTCTTCTTTAGCTTTGTACAATCTGTCCGAAAGTGTCCTTTTCCCCCACAGCTCCAACACGTTACGTTGGGTTTGTTTGGAGATTTTCCCCGGTTCTTTGATTTTGAACGCCCATGTTTGTTTGAGCTCTTTGATTTGCTTCTTCCCCTTCGATCAACACTGAGAGCATTGCCTGATGAATCTCCAGTTTCCCGTTTGCGAATACTTTCGCTGAGAACTACTTCTCGAATTTCATCAAACTTCAGTTTATCAGATCCTTGGGAACTGCTGATTGCGGCAACAACAGTATCCCATGACTCGGGTAAGGATGACATCAAAATCAACGCTTTAATTTCATCTTCGAAATTAATTTCCACCGAACCCAGTTGACTTATGATCATATTGAATTCATTTATATGATCCGCAACACGTCCACCTTCAGACATCTGTAGATTGAACAATCTACGCATCAAATACACCTTGTTCATAGCCGACGATTTTTCATACATATTTGACAGCGCCTTCATCAGATCTGACGTTGTCTTCTCCTTGAGGATGTTAAACGCCACGTTTCTGGATAGCGTCAACCGGATCATCCCTAAGGCTTGTCGATCCTTGAGCTTCCACTATTCCGTGGTCATGGTATCCGGCTTCACCCCCAACAGAGGTTCGTGAAGATCTTTCTGGTACAGATAATCTTCAATCTGCATCTTCCAGAAACCGAAATCGGATCCATCGAACTTCTCAATTCCAATCTTTGAACTTTCCATCTTCACAGATCGTGGTGAATTTTTAACTTAGCTCTGATACCAGTTGTTAGGATCGCACAACAACGCATACGCTCGATCTAGATGATCACAAAGAGAAGGATAGAGAGAATTGCAAGGAGAACTCTGGCTAAAAGGATTTTTTATTGATGACTTCAGTCATGTACAACAAGAGAGTACAGAGAATAGAAAAAGTACATTTCAAAGCTTTACTAGACGGGATATATATATGGTTCAGTCTACTAAATATAGCTTTACCAGATTTAACCATCTACTATATATAGCTATGTACCATATATAGCTTTACCGGATATAGCTTCACCATATATGGCTTTACCAAATATAGCTTTACCGGATATAGCCATTGACCAAGCTATAAATACAGGGAGCAGACTCCATAACTCAACAGATAATTACTAGAACAAAATAATTCAAGTCAAAACAATAATCAAGTAGAACATGCAATAAATCACAATAATAATTTTGAAATTAAATAGGAAAGAGTTAGAGAAAATGACACCGTAATTTTATAGTGGTTCGGTCAAACTCGACCTACTCCACTCCCCAAGCGCCTCTTGGGAATTTGAATAAAGAACTTTCTCAATTCTTTCCACGGATCAGAGCCAAACCGCTACACCGCTCTTTTTACGAGTTCAAGAACAAACTCAATCCTTCCCACGATGCAGGATCAAACCGATACAAGTATTTGAGTTTGATAATAACACACCACAACTCTCTCAAAGAGTAGATTTACAATTTGAGACACTCACAACTATTTCCTCACAATACAATAATAATCCTTCTCAAGAATAAGATGAAGAGAAATAAACTTGTAAGCTTGGAGAGAGCAATAAACAATGAAGACTTTGAACAAATGAGGATTAGAGAATGTATGTAAGTTGTGTGTTTTAAAATGTGGGTAAGATGAGTTTATATAGAGGAGAAAAGTGGCAAAATGTAGGTTGAATATTGACCATTGGATTGTGTTAGGAATAATGGAAGGTGGAGATTAAAAGTAAATAAATAAGAAAATTTTCTAAATTCATTTATTTCAAAATTGTAATAGAATAATAATATAATATAATAATAATAAAAAGTTATGTGAGTAACGGTCAAATGAAAATTCAAAATTTATTATAAATATAATAATAGAATAATAATAAAAACTATGTGAGTAACTACCAAAATTTTAAAATATAATAATATAATATAGTAATAATAAAAATCTGTGAGTAACAGTTATATTCAAATTTATATTTTGTAAAAATAATTTTATTTAGAAATATAATAATATGAAAAACTCCACCATTTGTTACTCTTCCAACATTATAAATGTCATACTTTGATATATTTTGATTTGTCCATCATTTTGATTTTGCTGCCACATCATCACGTCGGGTATGTTGTCTCGACTCTAATTTCTTCGTTTTAGCTCTAATTTGAGTAATTGGAAAGTCATTGTAATTGTTATTCCTAACCTTATATGATGGAGAGTTCAAAATACTGAAAATAGTTAATAATTAAAAGTAGGTTTGTTATCATCAAAACATCAATCAATTAATTGATTGAAATTAATTAAAGTGAGATCAAGGGCCAAAAAGCCAACAATGGTGCTTATAGTGAAGGAGTTTTACGCACATATTGATCAAGCAGAAGGGTACACAACAATGATGAGAGGAAAAATAGTTGATTGGAGTCTTGAAGCCATTAACCAACTGTTTCACCTACAATCTTTTGAGCATGCGACCTTCAATGAAATAGTGCTATCTCCATCGGATGATCAACTTGAGATAGCTTTAGAGATAGTAGCCATTGAAGGAACACAATGGTAGCTCTTGAGAGGAGGAGCCAGAACAATAATAGCAGCAGACCTCAACCTAGCAGCAAAAGTTTGGGTTGCCTTTATAAAGACCAACCTACTACCCACCACATATGATACTACATTGTCAGCTGACAGAGTTTTTCCGGTGTATGCAATCATAACTAATTTGAGTATCGATGTGGACAAGATTGTAGCAGATGAGACTGTTAAATGTGCAAGTAAGAAAGTGGGGAAGCTGTTTTTTCCACAACTAATAACCATGTTGTGCCCAAAGGTTGTAGTCCCTTTTGGTGAGGAAGAAGAAAAACTTAAGGCAAGAAATCTGATGGATTATATAGAACACATAGATAGGGAAGGTCCGAGCAGTGGTAATAGAAGGAACAGCAGTGCAACAGAAGCTATGGATCAATTGCTGAAACAGCAAGAGGCTTTAATTAACTGGTGCGAAAGCAGTGAAACAGCAAGGCGTATTGGTCCTATGTCAAAAAGATGGATGGAGAAATAAATAAAGCCTTAATAACCAAGTCCAACAATTCAGCATTTCCAAGTTGTTTCAAAAAGAGATTTTTAAAGAATGGAGCCGTAAAGAATCATCACATATGGTAGAGTTGGAAGAGAACACTTTCTCTGACGATGCCTAAAGTCAAGGAAATTCTCTAATCACATCCTTTGTAACCTTACTGTCATAAATTAGAAGCATGCATCCTTGTGTTGTGTTTGTTTTTGTTGTCTTGATTGCATATAATTTTGAATCATGTCCATGCATGCACTCTAGAAGCATGAATTTTTTAGGAAGGCTAATAGATCATGCAATTTTTCATATGCAGTCATGATGTTTTGTGCAAGAACTAGAGAGGTATTGTAAAATACTTCAATAAGTTAATAAAACAATAAGGTGAGTGGTGTGTTTTTTTTTATAAAAAACTCATAACTCAAGAACAAAGGGGTTAAGGAAATTAAAGCTCAGATTGAATGGAGTATTCATTAAAGTTAAGGGGAGGATCCAAACTATTATAATCCACCTTAACCAGCAAGAGTTCCCATAATTCACCTCAGACCATTTTTCTAACAAAAACCATAACCAAGAGTTTTTGCACCTCAATCTACTTCCAACCATGATTCCACACCCACACCAAGGCTCATTGAGGACAATGACTAGTTTAAGTTGGGGAGTATTAAAGAAATTCTATCACAAAAAAAAAAAAAAAAAAAAAAAAAAAAAAAAAAAAAAAACATACATGAGACCCACTCCCCTTCAATCTAAAACTTGAACTCTCAATGCTAAAAAAAAGTTGAAAGCATACAAATTGTCTCAATTGCTCATTAGCAGGCAATCTGCAGCACCAATGGAGGTATCTTAATCGAAGGTAATTGAGATCTAAAAATAAAAGAAGAGAAAGATATCCTTATTGTTCAGGTGAGTTGCATCACAAATACGGTCATACTGAAAACTTTAAGATGCTAGCAAGAGAGTTGAGCTAAGGGAGAATGAGTGTTAGCCTATATAGTCATCCCTTGAAGACTTGCGTGATTTACACCCTAAGTGGAGACACCCAAAGAAGAAGGGATGACTTGAAGGATTCTTAGGACACAAAAAATTGTTATGATGAGAGAAAATTAATAAATTACATTATGACGCTAAGTCACAACAAGATAAAAGGAATGGTAATCATTCTAGAAGTGTTTTGGGAAATAGGATGGAAGTGAGGAATGTGTTTTTTTTTTGTAAGATTGGTTTATAAGTGTGGTAAATTGTGGGAGAAAAATTGAGTTGAGGGAGGAATATAAGGAATACGATGTAAATCATGCTTTTGATGAATACTCTACAAACATAAATATACATAAAAGAAAAAATTTGTTAATGACAACAAATGAAAAGAAAATGGAGAGCAGAGAAAATGATTACTAACAATCTCCTAAGTTTGGTGGTTGCAATAACTCTACAACAAAAAAGTAGAGTTATATCAAGTCTTTTTATAGTTAAGGTTGCACTCTTACTCACCATTCTCTCGTTAATTGCCCTATTTATTCTAATTTTAACAAGCATTATAGTTTATTGTGGTTTAACAGGAAAAGAATATGAATTTGCATAAATAGATCTTAATCGTACATTTAATTGAGTTATGTGGTAAAATTGCAGACATTTAGGTTGACCAGGATGTAGTAGCAAATATGGAAACAAAGGGGATGACATGGAAATTTTAAATCCACCTCATTAGTCCAAGTGGGCCATTGACTACCAATTAAGAACATTTTATTGGACAACTTAGTCCTTTTCAGCTCTAAATAGGAACCCATGATCAATGTAAAACAAACCAGAATACCTAAAAAAGGGAGCCACACTTTGGGAGAAGATTTTCGGATTAGACAGTAGCAGCCTCGACATGTGCCCGTGGTTTCGCATGTGTCATAAATTGTATGTTTAGACTGTTATGATTTAATACGTAAATGTATTCAAGGTGAACGTTATGCAGTCTTGGATGAATTGATGTGCAATATAATGTGATGTGATATGTTATACTTCGATGTGATGTGATATGTTATACTTCGATTGCTTTATTTGACTGTTGAGGTATTTATTGTATGAACTACACGTTATGAAATGTTATGTTATGTCTCTTAAATTGCATGTATACAACATGATATGAATGACGTGAAAGCCCGATAAATGGTATGAAATATAATACCGTTAGAAGCATGAATGATATGAGAACTGAAATGAGAAATGGTATGATATGAATCAAAAGGATAGTCGTGGTTATATTTAATAATACCGAAAATTAAAAAATATTGGGACCTCATGCATTAAATGTGTGCTCATGCATTGGAGGATACCCCTATTCTTTCACGAGGGTACGGGCGTGTACACCAATAGGCAGAACTATCGTTATGTAACGACCCTAAATTTCCACATACTCAGAGTCGTTACTAACGTCTCATGCTCATCTATAATGCAGAAATATAACTCTTACATGAACATAGTTGATAACGTAAACTTAAAAAAAAAACGTTTAAAACAACTTCTTCTCTGGAAAACACAGCCATGGTCTTACGTGTTTAAATATGAAATACTGAAATTTAGAGAAAACAAAAACAAATACAAAATAATTTAAAACAATGAAATGCAAAACAACCTATTCTAACTTAAGACTAGAAATTTAAATATGAATCTACCCTATGCACGTGCCACAGTCTCTACTCGCGATGCCGCCGTCCTCCGTACAAGTGCGCCTTGCCTTTACCTGAAAAATGATGTGGCACACGGCCTGAGTATTTCAAAGAATACTCAGTAAGTGGCCCCGCTATAGGGGCCATGCAAATGCAAACACATGCAATCATGATTTAGGGACCTATCTCAAATCATCTTAGGGGTGGCCTCCAGTCTCGGACAAATTGGATGTGTAGTACTTCCCTACACACGACTCACACGTGCGAGTGGGAGTCCCCAGGGCGCTCGCTCACCCCCTGGACCCTCTGGTCAAGCTAATCTGTAGCGACGTCCGGAGGTCAGCGGAACCCCATAGTGTCATGCGCCTCATGAACACCCTCATCTGTGTGCTTTCGCACCTGTGCGCATTCGCGCTCATCATAAGGTGCGCGTCCGCACTCATCATCTCTAGGGGAAGTAGCCCTATGCTTATGAACATACAATATGCATGAGGTCCCTCTAAATCCTTCATAATGTCTCTTCTGACACAACCCTCTAGTCTCATCTCTTTGTTACTCTAGGTAACACATACAAGTGGATATTTATATTAATATCATTTTCACGCTCTTAGGGTTGTGTCCTATGTCGATCTAACGACATGATGCAATATGGCACTCATCATCATATAACATGCTCAATATGGAAAACATCATCATATTAAGGTAAACGTCACGCAATCATCATACTCATCATATTGCCACAAAGTGCATCAAACATATCAAGTACGACATTCATCAAAATATATATATATACTGAGTACATCATCAGGTATCATAACCCACACATGATCATAACTCATGTACCGCATCGTACGACATAAATCATACAACATCGTAACTCATACAATTTTTAGCTATCATATAGTAAGGCCACTTACCTGGTTAGCTTATACGGGTGTCACCAATTTATCCTTAATGAAAGTTCGATTTTTCCCTTTGCATCCAAGCCAACCTATATGAATCCATGGCATCAATTTCATGTTCAATTCTCTAACTCTTACAATGGTTCATGTGCTAAACTTCATGCGAGCATTAAAGACTTTGCATGGATAAAGTCTTGGAACGTTATAATCGATTCTTACTCCAACTCTTCCCTTCTATTTTTCTCTCTCTGTATTTTTTTTCTTTTGATTTTGTATTTTGGCTTCTCTATATTTTCTCTGTATTTTCACTGTATTTTCTCTTTTATTTCTATCCTGCTCTCCTTATTATTTGTTTTCCTCTGTATGTCTTCTCTGTACTCTCTCTTTTAGTTCTGTCTTTGCATTTCTTCCTATCTCTCTTTCCTTTTGATTTTGTTTTTTTTTTCTCGGTAGGTCTTCTATGTACTCTCTCTTTTAGTTCTGTCTTTGCATTTCTTCCCGTCTCTCTTTCCTTTTGATTTTGTTTTTTTTTTCTCTGTAGGTCTTCTCTGTACTCTCTCTTTTAGTTCTGTCTCTCTACATTTCTTCCTGTCTCTCTTCCCTTTTGATTTTGTTTACCGTATTTGGCCTCCTATCTATATATATATAATTTTTTTTTGTCTTTTCTTCCTGATTTTGTTAACAATATTCTGGCCTATCTCCAGTCTGCTATCTGTATTTTTCCTGTATTCTAATTAATTTTCTTTCCAAATCTTTCCTTTCCCTGGTTTTCCATTTTTTTTCTTCCTTTTAATTCGGTTATCATTCAAATTCACAGATATCACGTATAAATTCTTCTTCCCAAATCTTTCCTTTCTTATTTACTTGTTAATTTTTTTTTTAAAACCGAATCTTTTCTTTCCTCTCTGTTCTGTATTTACTTCTTATCTTCCATCTTTTTCTCTATTTTTTTTTATTCTATTGACAGATATATTATCCTTAGTTATAGTTAATTTTCTATAACCTGATAACCAAAATCTAAATAGATGCACACAGGAAAGAGATCTGGTTCTGAATAATTAAACAAAGGAAAAGGAAATCGATGGGATAAATGAAAAAGAGATCTGAAATATGACTTACCAGAAAGCAAGATCTCTCTCCAATAATTAAATCTCTGGCTTCCGTTGTAAATCTTGTTGTTGGTATTTTTTCTTTTTTTTCTTTTTCTTTTTTCATTGTAGGAACCACCGATGAATACTGTATTCTGATTTGGGATTTTGACTGATGAGTTGGTTGAAGAGAGATAGTTGGGAGAGGGAGGGGGTTAGTGGAGAGTAGTTTAGGGAAAATATGATTTTAATTATTTAATTATTATTATTATTATTATTCTTATTATTATTATTATTATTCTTTTATTTGGGTCGTTACATTATCTACCCCTAAAAATAACTTTCGTCCTCGAAAGTCTCAAACTCTTGTACTAGCTTGGGATATTTTTCTCTTATTTCGTTCTCACGCTCCCACGTCGCTTCCTCGCTGTGGTGATTCCGCCACTGCACCTTAACGAATGCAATATTCCTATTGCGTACGGTTTTTACTTCTCTAGCTAAGATTTTTACCAGTTTTTTTTTTTTTTTCCTTGTAGCTCAAATCTTCATTGAGTTGGAGTGGTTCCTAGTCTATTTCGTGGATAGGGTCCGTAATGTACTTCCTCAGCATCGACACATGAAATGCATCGTGTACTCCTGAGTGGCTAGAGGTAGGGCTAACTTATACGCTACTAGACCAACTCGCTCTAGGATCTCGAATGATCCAATGAATTTAGGACTTAACTTGCCCTTACGTTCGAACCTCAAGACACCTTTCATAGGTGCCACCTTGAGGAATACTGGGTCCCCTATCTCAAACTCCAGGCTTCTACGCATTACATCGCCGTAGCTTTTCTGTCTACTTTGAGCGATACGCATTCTTGCTTGAATTTTCTGGACAGCCTCATTGGTGAGTCGAACCAGCTCGGGTCCTACTAACTCTCTCTCGCCTACTTCGTCCCAGTATAGTGGGGACCTACACCGTTTTTCGTATCGGGCCTCAAACGGTGTCATTCCAATAGTTGCTTGGAAGCTGTTATTATACGAGAATTCCATCCGGTGGAGTTTGGAATCCTAACTTCCCTTAAAATCTAGTATGCAAGCGCGTAGCATGTCCTCTAGAATTTGGTTTAAACGCTCCATTTGTCCATCTGTTTGGGGGTTAAAGGCAGTACTAAAGTCGAGGCGGGTACCCAGCGCTTTTTAAAGTCTGAGCTAGAACGCTGACGTAAAGCGTGGGTCCCGATCCGACACTATAGATACTGGGACTCCATGTAGTCTTACTCTTTCTTTCACATACAGCTTTGCCCAATTGTCAACTGTATATGTAGCTTTCCCAGGTAGGAAGTGTGCTGACTTGGTCAACCTATCGACAACTACCCGATCATTGTATAGCCTTTAAGCGTTTTGGGTAATCCTACTATGAAGTCCATTGCTATGTTTTCCCACTTCCACTCTAGTATGCTTAGGGGCTGCAACAACCCCGCTGCCTTTTGTCTAGGAGCTTTCACTTGTTGACAAACTAAACACTTGCTCACAAACTCGGCCACATCCCTCTTCATGCTCTTCCATCGAAAGTGTTGTTTTAAATTCATCTTTGTATCTCCAAGGTGCATGACAAATGGCGAGTTGTGACCTTCTTTAGTATTTCTTTCCTTAGCTCCTCTATTGTCGAGACATATAGGCGTCCCTGATACAATAGCCCTTCATCTGAGGTCTTTGAGAATCCATTACTAGACTCTCAGCTAGCTGGCTTAAGACTTTTTGTAGGTTTGGATCCTCTCGTTGGGAGGTAACCATTCTTTGCCTAAGTGTAGGTTGCACTGTAAGTCGGGCCAGTTGTGCCACGACTCTATCGGTCGCTACAACTATGTTGGCTCCATCAAATTTTCTTTGTACCCTTACTTCCCTCGTAATGTGGGCCGAAGAGTGGGCCACCTTTCTACTCAAAGCGTCTGCGACCACATTTGCTTTTCCAGGGTGGTACTGGATATCTACATCGTAGTCCTTCACCAATTCTAAACACCTTCTCTGTCTCACATTTAACTCTTTCTGGGTGAAGAAATATTTAAAATCTTATGGTCGGTTAAACTTTGAATTTTTCTCTCCATACAGGTAGTGTCACCAAATTTTCAGCGCGAACACTACAGCGGCCAACTCCAGATCGTGGGTAGGGTAAGTATCTTCGTATTCTTTTAGTTGACGGGACGCGTATGCAACAACTTTAACGTGTTGCATTAACATCCTAGTCCATTCTTTGAAGGCATCACTATAGATTACATACTCTTCTGAGATCTTGGGAACCGTGAATACCGGGACGGTTACCAATCTCTATTTTAGGTTTTGGAAGCTTGCCTCACAAGCATCATTTCATATAAATGGTACCGCTTTTCTCGTTAGCTGTGTCAAAGGCGAGGCTATTCTAGCGAAGTCCTACACGAACCTTCGATAGTATCTTGCTAGTCCCAAGAAACTCTGTACTGATGTTACCGAAGTTGGGCGTTCCTACTTCGTGACTGCTTTGACCTTAGTAGGATCTACGGATACTCCAACATTTGTCGCCGTGTATCCTAAGAAAGAGACTTATCGTAACCAAAATTCACACTTTGAGAACTTGACATACAACTTGTTCTCTCTTAGGGTCGCTAGGACTTTTTAGAGGTGTTCCTGGTATTCCAAGTCTGTTTTTTAGTACACTAGGATGTCATCAGTGAGCACGATCACAAAAGTGTCTAGACAGTCCTTGAACACTCGGTTCATTAACTCCATTAACACAGCTGAAGCATTGGTGAGGCTAAATGACATACCGCGAACTTATAGCGATCATACCTTATCCTAAATGCTGTCTTTGGTGCGTCTTTTTCTTTACTCTTTATTTAATGATAACCTGACCGCAGGTCTATCTTAGAAAATATTGTTGCTTCTCTTAGTTGATCGAATAAGTCTTCTATTCTAGGTAGAGGGTATTTGTTCTTTATGGTTCTCTTATTTAACTCTCTGTAATCGATGCACAAACGCATCGATCCATCTTTCTTCTGAACAAACAACACTGGCGCACCCTAAGGGAATATACTAGGTCGAATGAACCCTTTATCCCGTAAATCTTGTAATTGCACCTTGAGTTCTTTCAAGTCTGCTAGCGCCATGCGATAGGGTGCTTTAGAAATAGGTCCAGTTCCCGGCTCGAGTTCGATGATGAAGTCGACCGCTCGGGAAGGGGGTATTCCTGGTAGGTCATCCGAATACACATTTGGGAACTCATTTACGATGGACATGTTTTCTAGGGTCTTTTCTTTTCCTCTTACATCTACGGCACATGCTAATATAGTTCAACCGCCTTGTTGGACTAATCTCTTTGCTTTCATCATCGAGACTACCTTTGGGGTAGCCCCGGCATTTGTGCCTTTAAATTTAAAGCTAGGTCCCACCGATGGTGAGAATATCACTTTTTTTTTTGCGACATTCTATAATATCATGGGTTGCAGCTAGTCAATCCATGCCTATTACTACGTCGAAGTCGGTCATCTTTACTACTATTAGGACTACGCTTAGAGTTTGGTCGGCTACTATTGCTTGGTCATTCTTTTCTCTATCCTTAGTTACTACGTCTACCCTCTCAGGGCTGCTTGCCGACCATACATACAACAAGGGTTCTAATTCAAAACCTGTCTCTGATCCCTCTCGAGGTGGGCTCTCTTCAGCCTCACCTCGTCCTCTATCTCTAATAGGAGGTAGTCCCCTTCCTCGTCTTACTCTTTCGCATGGTCTAGGCAGCATGGTTCTAGAAACCAAGATATCATCTCTTAAATCTAAGGCTCATCACCTATGAAATTATGCTATGCATCACATCTACTAAGTTCACATCATATTGCAAACAAAATCACTCATCATGCAACACATCACATCATGCTCTTAAATAAATACGTGAAATATCAAAACAATTTCAGTAACATTAACATAAAGATGCATGCGAGTTTGAAAACGTTTCTCTTTTCTTATCTTGTGCAAGGCGTACCTGACGGTGACGGGGCATCGACGTTGGGACCATGGAACGTGCCAAGCCTACATTGTAGGCTAGTCTACAGAATCTAAAACCTAGAGCTCTGATACCAACTGTAACGACCCTAAATTTCCACATACTCAGAGTCGTTACTAACGTCTCATGCTCATCTATAATGCAGAAATATAACTCTTACATGAACATAGTTGATAACGTAAACTTTAAAAAAACGTTTAAAACAACTTCTTCTCTGGAAAACACAGCCATGGTCTTATGTGTTTAAGTATGAAATACTGAAATTTAGAGAAAACAAAAACAAATACAAAATAATTTAAAACAATGAAATGCAAAACAACCTATTCTAACTTAAGACTAGAAATTTAAATAGGAATCTACCCTATGCACGTGCCACAGTCTCTGCTCGCGATGCCGCCGTCCTCCGTACAAGTGCGCCTTGCCTTTACCTGAAAAATGATGTGGCACACGGCCTGAGTATTTCAAAGAATACTCAGTAAGTGGCCCCGCTATAGGGGCCATGCAAATGCAAACACATGCAATGATGATTTAGGGACCTATCTCTAATCATCTTAGGGGTGGCCTCAAGTCTCGGACAAATTGGATGTGTAGTACTTCCCTACACACGACTCACACGTGCGAGTGTGAGTCCCCAGGGCGCTCGCACACCCCCTGGACCCTCTGGTCAAGCTAATCTGTAGCAACGTCCGGAGGTCAGCGGAACCCCATAGTGTCATGCGCCTCATGAACACCCTCATCTGTGTGCTTTCGCACCTGTGCGCATTCGCGCTCATCATAAGGTGCGCGTCCGCACTCATCATCTCTAGGGGAAGTAGCCCTATGCTTATGAACATACAATATGCATGAGGTCCCTCTAAATCCTTCATAATGTCTCTTCTGACACAACCCTCTAGTCTCATCTCTTTGTTACTCTAGGTAACACATACAAGTGGATATTTATATTAATATCATTTTCACGCTCTTAGGGTTGTGTCCTATGTCGATCTAACGACATGATGCAATATGGCACTCATCATCATATAGCATGCTCAATATGGAAAACATCATCATATTAAGGTAAACGTCACGCAATCATCATACTCATCATATTGCCACAAAGTGCATCAAACATATCAAGTACGACATTCATCAAAATATATATATATACTGAGTACATCATTAGGTATCATAACCCACACATCATCATAACTCATGTACCGCATCGTACGACATAGTTCATACAACATCGTAACTCATACAATTTTTAGCTATCATATAGTAAGGCCACTTACCTGGTTAGCTTATACGGGTGTCACCAATTTATCCTTAATGAAAGTTCGATTTTTCCCTTTGCATCCAAGCCAACCTATATGAATCCATGGCATCAATTTCATGTTCAATTCTCTAACTCTTACAATGATTCATGTGCTAAACTTCATGCGAGCATTAAAGACTTTGCATGGATAAAGTCTTGGAACGTTATAATCGATTCTTACTCCAACTCTTCCCTTCTATTTTTCTCTCTCTGTATTTTTTTCTTTTGATTTTGTATTTTGGCTTCTCTATATTTTCTCTGTATTTTCAGAGTATTTTCTCTTTTATTTCTATCCTGCTCTCCTTATTATTTTTTTTTCCTCTGTATGTCTTCTCTGTACTCTCTCTTTTAGTTCTGTCTTTGCATTTCTTCCTATCTCTCGCGAGCATTAAAGACTTTGCATGGATAAAGTCTTGGAACGTTATAATCGATTCTTACTCCAACTCTTCCCTTCTATTTTCTCTCTCTGTATTTTTTTTTCTTTTGATTTTGTATTTTGGCTTCTCTATATTTTCTTTGTATTTTTACTGTATTTTCTCTTTTATTTCTATCCTGCTCTCCTTATTTTTTTTTTCCTCTGTATGTCTTCTCTGTACTCTCTGTTTTAGTTCTGTCTTTGCATTTCTTCCTATCTCTCTTTCCTTTTGATTTTGTTTTTTTTTTCTCGGTAGGTCTTCTATGTACTCTCTCTTTTAGTTCTGTCTTTGCATTTCTTTCCGTCTCTCTTTCCTTTTGATTTTGTTTTTTTTTCTCTGTAGGTCTTCTCTGTACTCTCTCTTTTAATTCTGTCTCTGCATTTCTTCCAGTCTCTCTTCCCTTTTGATTTTGTTTATCGTATTTGGCCTCCTATCTATATATAGATAATTTTTTTTTTTTTTTTGTCTTTTCTTCCTGATTTTGTTAACAATATTCTGGCCTCTCTCCAGTCTTCTATCTGTATTTTTCGTGTATTCTAATTAATTTTCTTTCCAAATCTTTCCTTTCTCTGGTTTTCCTTTTTTTTTTCTTCCTTTTAATTCGGTTATCATTCAAATTCACACACGTATAAATTCTTCTTCCCAAATCTTTCCTTTCTTATTTACTTGTTAATTTTTTTTTTAAACCGAATCTTTTCTTTCCTCTCTGTTCTGTATTTACTTCTTATCTTCCATCTTTTTCTCTATTTTTTTTTTATTCTATTGACAGATATATTATCCTCAGTTATAGTTAATTTTCTATAACCTGATAACCAAAATCTAAATAGATGCACACAGGAAAGAGATCTGGTTCTGAATAATTAAACAAAGGAAAAGGAAATCGATGGGATAAATGAAAAAGAGATCTGAAATATGACTTACCAGAAAGCAAGATCTCTCTCCAATAATTAAATCTCTGGCTCCCGTTGTAAATCTGGTTGTTGGTATTTTTTCTTTTTTTTCTTTTTCTTTTTTCATTGTAGGAACCACCGATGAATACTGTATTCTGATTTGGGATTTTGACTGATGAGTTGGTTGAAGAGAGATAGTTGGGAGAGGGAGGGGGTTAGTGGAGAGTAGTTTAGGGAAAATATTATTTTAATTATTTAATTATTATTATTATTATTATTCTTATTCTTATTATTATTATTATTTTATTTGGGTCGTTACACGTTATGTTTTACATAATGCTGCAGTGACACCAACTACTTCTAATGGGTGTCTGGCATAAAGAGTTACCAAAGCATGCTCGCCCGACAAGGAAAGGGGCCACACGGTGTGGGAACTGACTGGTGAGTCCATACTCACACGTATGGGTTGTGTGTAGAGTATATAGTACACATCCAAGCTATCTGTTAGGATAGTACCATAGGAAAATAGACTGATATGATAGGTCCCATCATTGCATTCGCATGTTCTTGCTATATAAGGTATAGTTTTTTTCCTCGACTAATTTACTCTTGGCTAATTTAGTTATTTGCGCGGATAAAGAAGTAGATCATAACCCTATTCATTCAGTCAGTAAGTCAAAAGGGTCAGTGGTTGGTTGCCTGCCACGAGAGCTCACATACATAGAACGATATTTTATAACCCATTGAATACAAAAAAGTCTCTATTCTTAATTGAAGTTTCATAATGTACTTACACGTCAGAAAATAAAGATGTTTGAACCATGGAAGATAAATTTTTTGCTGAATTCAAGTACAAAAACATAAAGTAGTTCACAAAATACAAAATTCACCAAGTTTGGCTTGAAGTTTATTACCTAGATAAGGTGTCATCTTCAAATTCATCCTTTGCATGTATAAGGCCTGCATCACTTTATTCACCTTTATAAATATACAAAATATATGAATATATGATTATATGATTATGTGGACACTTGAATTAACTAATGAAAAATTATTTAATTAATATAAATAAATAAAATTTGAAAATTACATACTTTTCACTTTTCGGATGGCCAAGCAACTATGCTACCCACCGCTTCTTCAATACATATCATTTCTAATGTAGGCCGCCACAAAAAAGAACGGATTTCTTTGTACATCAACCCATACTCTAATAGCATGTGGTCCAACAGGGATGTGATGAACAAGAGCAGCTGATCATTAGAAGACCATCATTCTTCTGCAACAATCTCTCTTGAGTCATGCCAATCTAATAACTTGTACTTATTATTATTGATGCTCGACATAAAAAAATAAAACCATTCAAAATTTGATAGTAATAATGTAATCAATAATTTTATTCTTTAAATTAGAAAATCAACCTAGTGTCAGTGGAGAAGGTATTCTCAAATTTGAATGGATATTTGTTGGTTTTGGTATACTTCCAATACCATTACAAACTTTCTCGATTAGGTTTAATCTATGATAATTTCAATTGAATCATGTATGAAATAAACTAACGACAAAATGAATGTGAAGTTTATATAACTTAATTAAAAAAATGTATGTGTTTCTTCATAATACTTGAGAACATTGATTTCATTTCCATCATTTTCAATTATTTTTTCTTGAGAGTCATGTATCTATTTTTTTTTTTTTGTTGAGACAAGAGATATAATTTAGAACGAGTCACTCCAAATCCAAGTCCTCTTACATGCCCACGATTTGGTTCAAGAACTTTATTCAAGACATCATCAACAATATTATTCAATGAAGTTATTATCCCTGTTCAATGCGCTCCTACCAAAAAAAATTTATCAAATACATAATGCAATTCTTACCTATAAGATATGTCAACTATCCATAATTGCTCCACACATCTTATAAGTTAACCGACATGATAAAAAACATCTTAACAAAGTTAGTTGACGTTTAACGTGCTCGTACCAATAAAAAACTACTTCAACCACCCATTTCATATACATTATAAACAAGAGATATCAAGGAACACAATACTTCCAAACTTTTCACATATCTAATAAGATATAAAAAAAAAAGTCATTTTCAAAAAAGTAACACATGGGGTAGGAAAAGAAATCAAATCAAGTACTTTTTTCTAAAGTTTTCGATGATCTCCCACCCCACTGCCCACCACACACATATGTTTCATATGTTATAAGTAAAATATCCTATAAAATTATTTTTTTTGTTCAACGGGCTCATACTAACAAGAAACCACTTCAACCGCTCATTTCACATACTTCATAAACAAATGATATCAACAAACATAATACTTGCAAACTTAAAGATAAGTAATTTTCAAACAAGTTTAACATACGAGTGTCTTGCAAATTGTGCATTCACAGGTTGTTCATCCTTCTTTGTGTGAGTCTTTGTCCATAACATAATAATTGAAATTAAAGTTGAATCCGAAGAACTTTTATTCTGCAAAATGAAATAAATATACTATATTCACAAATACAATACTAAACTATAGTAATATTAATATTTACCATCTCTTCAGTCGAATAGGCATGCCCTTCCGTACTACATGTATGAGAGAGTTGTCTCTTGTTTTAAACTTAATTTTCAACTACTCAATAAGACAACATATGTTTTTGTTATATCAAAATATATAATAATTTTAAAAATATCATAGGTAAGTTTTAGTAGTGCTCCTGTTGGGGCATTGCCAGTTTGTTTAACCATAGGAGATTTTTCTAGCCTCCATAATCTATCCATTTGTTGACCAATAATCTATTTTTGTCAATCATTGTTCACATTGTACTTTGACTAAATACCAAATAGTTAGTAATATTATACAAATGATTAAAACTACATAAATGAATTAAAATAACTCCATAGGTGAATAAACTTCCATAACATTAATTTTAACCGGTCATTTCTTCCAATTCTCTATGGGCACAAGTACAACCTCTCTTATAAGTGGACCAATAAAAGAAGTCAATCCCACAAATTCATCCCCTGTGGGTTGTCTATATTCATTAAAAACAAGTTTCACTCAGGATTGTCCATCAACCGCTATTGTCTTCATCATTCTAGGACATATTTTTCTTTTTTATAGCGTTGTTGTTTCATGGGGGTTTCCACTAATTACATGATCTTCTTTTCCAATTCCTTTTTCACTACAAACTTCTATTTGCCTACGAATTCCTAATCATGTGCGAGTAGCTGATGAGTCTATTGTAGGAATTGAAATATGTTTAGGTTTCCGTGTCTTCCCATTGCCTTTAGTGAAAAGGGTTTAAGGAGGGCAATAATAAGAGATTTGTACACATGAACATCTTTTAGAGGAGAATTCTGATGGTGGTTAGGAACACTTGATTTTTCTCCTTCAACCCTTTCAACTTGTAGTGTGTGGTTATGCAACATTTCATCACTACAAGTCTTTCTATGTCTACATTTTTTAAGTAAGTAATATCAATATCCTGCATATTTTTTTCAAAATGTTTAGTATGATGAGACATTTTTCTTCGGGTGAGTTTTAGACAACAAATTTCTTTTTTGTGTTTTAAAGTTTGAAGTGATACCTTATCTTTCCTCCACTCCAACCTAAAACCAAAATTAATATATAATCATTATGCACTAAATGAAAATAAAATCAAGAATGCAATTCCACATCAATCAAAAACGGTCATCGAAAAATAAATATTATATATGGAGTGTAATGTTTTCATAAAAAAATATTTATACAATGTCCAAATTGTTCATCAAATGAAAATACCCTCGCAATCTCCTCTACATAAGTGATCTCGTCATTTTCATCAATGTCTTTCAATGTACTTAGAATTTGTTCATTGACAACCATCTTATTAGCATATTCATGATCATACATATCAAAGTCATGAAATCCTTTGCGTGGTCCTTTTAATAAAACATACCAATTTGTGGTATCATGTTCTCCAGCATAAAACACCTATTGGGCTTGTGAGGCCAAGATGAAAGGCTCACGTACAAATATGCTTTGACTTTGATGTAAGTTAACGAGAGTGAATCTTTCCTCAACTCTTACTCCATTATAGACATTTGCCCAATTACATTTAAAGATTCAAAGTTGGTAGGCATAATAATCTAACAAGATGATTTCTTATAACACCCCGCAAGTAAGCAACTGCTTTCATAACTTTCGATTTATCTTGTACACTAGATCTGCACAATGTAGCTGCATCTACAGAAACACCACTATTTTGGGTTGATTTTTTCACTCTTTATGTAAAATCATTGTCCATTAATGATGTACACAGTGTAAGACATTGTACATTTTCTTGACCGATTTGCAGGCCATTTAATAAGTCAAAGTAAACTACACTAGATGAATCTACTTGTTAGTTAGATTGTGTTGTAGTTTTGTACCTTCATTGGTTCATGGAATAGTACGTTACATTACCTTAGATTTTAACCATGATGGAAATTTTTTTTGCATGAAACTTGGAAAGTAGACTAGAATCTTTTGCATGTTTTTGATCTAAGATCATGAGTTCATCCATATGCATCTTGACTAGATGAATTACAATTTAACATTGATTTATATTAAACAATAATAAATGATACACAACTTAATTCACTAGATAAACGGTTCCACCACTGCTGTGTTGAACAAGACACATCAATGTGCATTTTCTAGTACATCATCGTGTAATGTAATTGAAGTCCCAACTGATATAGGACGACCTTCTAGAATGACATCATTTTCATATTATAGACTACGATGTTGATTATGTGCAACTTCAATCGAGTGTTTAAAATATCTTTTTGAAAAGTCCACAAATTCATCTGCTACATAACACGCTACAATGCACCCTTTTGGTCATGCTTTGTTCCGTACATAACTTTTCAATACCTTCATATATCAAAATGAGACATAAAGGTTACAAAGATGACCCCAATTACTATCAACACGATATAAGAAGCAACTAATTCACCTTTTAAATGTCCAGCGATATTAAACAGGCCCATAAATACGAGTTTCACGTCCCAAATGAATAACCAGCATGTCATTATATCAAAAAAGGAAGGTGGAAGGTACCTTTCAAAAAGGCATAAAATGTCCACTACCTCTTTTTCAAGCTAGAACATAACTTCTCTTTCAATGACACGTTGACATAGTCTATTAAAGTATGAACATTCATATATTGCATGCCTTGGACCTTTCGAGAGCAAGTCTCTAAGCACCACAGCTAAAAGTTGTTGCATCAATCCATGACAGTCATGAGACTTCATTCACATCACTTTACAATATTGTAATGATACACACTTTGAAATGTTGGAACTGTATCCATCTGTCAACTTTAG
The DNA here is from genome assembly GCF_057944985.1 of Cucurbita pepo subsp. pepo. Taxonomy (NCBI): domain Eukaryota; kingdom Viridiplantae; phylum Streptophyta; class Magnoliopsida; order Cucurbitales; family Cucurbitaceae; genus Cucurbita; species Cucurbita pepo. The sequence goes on from NC_141817.1 coordinate 5,816,147, forward strand.
ATTATACAACCTTGAACAAAATAATTTCTCTCAAACTTTGACAATGTATGTGGAGTAGGAGGTAGGTAAGTTCGACCACCTCGCTCTTTTGGATATAGGTCCGGCCGAATTTTCAAAAGTTGTAAATCTTTTCTTGCATTAATTCCATCTTTCGACTTTCCATTTATATATAATAATGTACCTACAATACTCTCACATACATTCTTTTTATAACATCAAGTTGTGGTGTATTGTAACTCCTACACAGTAAATTACATTTAAAATTTTTAGTGGCCAAAGTTTGAAACTTAATAACTTGAAACTCAATAAAAACAACATAAATTTAGAGTTGGTTGACCTTCAATATGGAATATTGAAGCAAATGGATAGCTTCTTCCACATTTGACTTGTGCATGGTTTGTTGCTCTCTTTTTTTAAGTTTCACATTTTTTCCAACAATTTTCAAAGTTTGAAGTTTGGTATAAATTGCACTACTTGTTGCAAGTTCGAGAGGTAATTCTTCTTCTATTTTTCCATCAAACCATGTTTTTTCCTTCGATATGGATGCAACTTTGACAAGAATCGTCTATGAACCATATATGAATACCTTTTTCCATTCTTCAATAAAGAGATCGAGTATTATCTCCAAAAATTTGACATGCCTATTTACCTTTTATGGTGCTTCCAGTAAGATTTTCATATTCAGAAAAATCATTTAGAGTGTACATGAGAATTGCTCTTAAACTGAAATATGTTTTACTTACAATATCATAGGCTTGTACTCATTTCCATAGATGTTGTAAATCTTTCACAAGAGATTGTAAGTAGACATCAATATCGTTTCTTGGTTGTCTGGGCCAGAAATCAACAATGCTAACATTATATTTTCCTTTTTCATTCATAACGAAGAAGGCAAGTTACACGTAACACGCATGATTGGCCAAAAACTATATCGACTGTTCATGTTGTAGAATGGATTAAAACCATTTGTAGCAAGGCCTAACCTAAGATTACGGGAGTCCATAGCAAACTCAAACGACTTTTGATCAATCAACTCCCATGCAACAGAATCATAGCTCATACATCATAAATTATAACTCATACAATTTCTAGTCGACTTTTGATCAATTTCTACTTACTTTGTTGGCATTAAGCCAAAGTTCTATCTAGCTCCAAATTTGCTTGCTTTCGTCCTTCGAATTTGTTCTCACTCATGTCGAAGCTTCACCTATTTTGAATATTCACTTAATTGGCTCAATAAAAGTGGAAATCTATATTTTGATCTAAATTGTGTAGGTAGGAAAACTAAGTTAAAAAGAATACATAAGTAATTATTGTTTCATGGTACACAATTAAAAAGCCATATTGGAATATTTTGTTCTATTTTTTTTTTAAAAAAAATTATGTTGATGGATAATTTATTTTTACTCTAAATCTTCTTTTGTTTTGTTTTGTGTGTTTCATTTTTTTGTTTTGAATATGTTAGTATTCTATTTTTATTTGTATTTCTTTTTTATTTCTTTTCCTCTTTTCATATCTAAATAATTGCTTCTTAGGGAAGATCTATGCTAACTTGAGTGATTTCATAAAAGCAAAATTTTAATATTAAAAAAAATACTAATATTAGAATATGACCTTTTTAGTTTTTTTAGTTTTTTTTTTTTTTTTTTTTTAATGCTTTTGGGAGAATAGTGATATTGTGTCGTTAGTGTTAGTTGAGGAGAGGAAAGAGATGAGAGTTCAGTGGAGAGGAGTGTGTGATTTTTTTTTTCTTTTTCTAAACTTAATTTATTTATTTATTACTTTATTCCGGCTATTACAAAGGTAGAGAGAGTATGGGTGTACACCCAACCCGAAATCTAAGGGTTGGGTTGGGTTGTGCTGGATTTCGGGTTTGAGTTGGGTCATTTTTTTTAACCCGATTTGGTTTAGGTTGGGTTGTGCTGAATTTCAGGTTTGAGTTGGGTCATTTTTTTAAACCCGATTTGGTTTAGGTTGGGTTCGGTTCCAAAAGAAAATGATTGGGTCAACCCGACCAGAAAATATTGAAAAAAAAAAAAAAAAAAATTGAAGCCCAACGGCCCCTAAAGTCAAAGCCCAATAACCCCCTCCTTGCTAACAACCTTTTTTTTTAGCAAATCTCATGCTTAACCACCTCTTACCCAAGTCCAATAATTACTTAAATGGTGTAAACAAATTTAAAATAACAATTCTCTCTAACTATCAAATTTTAAATAACAATTCTCTCTAACTTCAATTACTTAAATGTGTAAAAAGCCTCCTCTTCCTCAGCATTAGCCCAACCTGCTTTGTTATAATTCTCTCTCAACCTCCTTTCTCTATCAGCCTCAAGTCAAAATACAAACTTCTCTCAGCCTCTTCTCCCTCAAGTAAAAATACAAACTTTTGTCCTACTCCCTCACCCTCTTCTCTCTCACATCCTCAAGCTAAAATATAAATGGTTTCTTCTTCTCTCACATTCTCAAGCCAAAATATATACGGCCTTTTGTCTTAGTATAATTCTCTCTCAACCTCAGCCAAAATACAAATCTCTATGGACACTTAGTCTCTCACAAGGAATTTGATTTCAATAGCAATCTCTGGCGTGCAGTCTTTCTCTCTTAGTCTCGTGGAACACCATAGCCATTAAGCTTTTTTTTTTTTTTTTTTTTTTGTTATATCCCCTTGCAAATACTGATTTGTGCATTAAAAATCAAAACATTTTTGTGGATGTTGTTAAATAGTCATCTACCATATATAAGTCTTGATAAATATATAAATGATAATAGGTATATTTTATGTGGGTGTTGTTAATAAGAACTAGAGAAAAAGAAGAAAAAGATAAAAGCAAAAAGGGAAGATCATGACAAAGATGGTTCTACAAATTTTGTTTTATTTTATCTTTATTTTACATTGATCTTCATTGCATTGAATCATGATTTTGTTTATTTAAACTTCAATGCATCATATGGTAATTGTTCAGATTGGGTTAATGTTTGAATCATAATAGTTCTATTTTACTTTTTATAGATGGAAAACAATAGTGCAAATTGTATGTGCAAGTAACTCTAGTAATTATAATGCATCGAAGCCACCATTGATTGCACAATCTGAATTTAAGGAGAAGAAACCTAGTAAATCAACCGTGGGATCATTTTACAAGAATAGATAACAATATTAAAGGTGAAAGTGCAACTATTGTTCTAAGGAGTATGCTTGTGATACTAATTCTTGTGGAACTAGCACGTTATGGGAGTACTTAAAACATTAGTGTAGAAAGTACTCATATAAGGTGGAAGACAAAGGACAAACTACTCTAAGTTTTCAACCTTCCATAGATGGAAAGGGTGGTAGTAATATAGTTACTTCATTATTTAGTCAAACAAGATGTAAAGCAGTGCCGGGATGATAATTATGGATGAGTAGAGGATGAGGGTTTCAAATTGTTTTGTAGTATTTCATGTCCTAAGTTTGACCCTCCGTTAATCGTAACCATTGCTAGAGATATATTCAACTCTAAAAAAAAGTTAAGATTTGTTTAGTCCATCATTCCAAGAGGGTTTGTCTTACTACTGACACATGGACTTCATTGCAAAAGATTAATTACATGGTAATCACCGCACATTTTATTGATTCAGAATAAAATTTGCATAAAAGAATTCTCAACTTTTGTCAAGGTGCTAACCATAAGGGAGAGACTATTGACAAGATGATTGAGAGTTGTTTATTGGAATGGAGAATTGATAAGGTTTTCGGTGTAAAAGTTAATACCTTAAGTTCCAAGGATAGAGCTATTTTATATATTATGAGAAGGCTTAGAAGTTGGAATTCACTTGTCTTAGATGGAGAAATATTACGCTTCAGGTGTTGTGCTCACATAATTAACTTGATTGTGAATTAAGGGCTTAAAGAAATGCATGACTTCATTTCCAGTGTTCGCAATGCGTGAGGTATGTTAGATCATCCCCAAGAGATTGACAAAATTTAAAGATCGTGTTGAACAAGAAAAAAATTAAATGTAAAACACTTGTTTGTTTGATGTGACGACTCAATAGAATTCCACCTATTTGATGCTTGAGAGCCTTGAAATTTGAAAAAGCTTTCATAGTATTAGAGGAAGAAGAATTAGATTATTTTGATTACTTCAAGGAGGGGATCATAGAAACAAAAGAATAGGGTCACCAACCATTGATGATTGGGAAAATGTTGCAGTGTTTGTAAAGTTTTTTAAGGTTTTCTATGATGTGACTACGAAGATAAGTGGTTCTTTATATGTGACTTCTAATTCTTATTTTCATGAACTTTGAGGTATTCAAGAACTTTTAATTCAGTGGAGTACAAATGTGAACTCTGTTTTAAGTAACATGAGTTCAAATATGAAAGTTAAGTATGACAAATATTGGGGCTCGGTGGAAAGAATTAATAAGTTGATATTCATAGCAGCGATACTCGATCCTCTTACAAATTAGATTACATATCATTTTGCTTTTCGAATATTTATGAAGATGCTATGGATAAAGTGATGGTGGATGACATAAAGAATTATTTAATTCGTTTGTATGATTACTACAAGTTTTATGATAATGCTCAAGATCATCATCAATCTGAATCAAGACTCATTTTAAGTCTATGAATATGGAGATGGACACAATTGATGTAGTGAATTTGAATGGTTCAATATTAGTATTATCAAGATACAAACGAAGAAGAGGAGCAAAATTCATTCGAGTTAAAGAGTGATGTGGTGATGTGGATCGATATTTATATGAGTTAAAGAAGGATGTGGATCAATATTTATCTAACCCTAGTGAAGAACTTGATGATAATTTTGATGTTTCGGCATGGTGGGAAGCAAATGAATTTAAATATAGAGTTTTATCGAAAATTGCCCAAGATGTTTTGGCCATGTCAACTGTATCTTCTGAATCAGCATCTAGTACCGGTGGGAGGATTCTTGATTCTTTCATGAGTTCTTTGACACCTAAAACAGTGGAAGCTTTGATATGTATACAAAATTGAATGGGTAGAAAATCAGTATCGTTAGATCTTCCTCAACAACTTGAAGATTCGGAGATTTGTTCTAAGATTGAGATAGGTAACTCCAAATCTATTTATTGTTTATTTGTTAAGATGTATTCTATAGCGATATATCACAATTTATATTTTATTTTTTCAGATGATTTAAGACCCTCAAGCTCCACCAATGTCATGCAAGAATAATTATTTTTCAATGTAAGTAAAATATTTGGAGTTACAATATGCTTTTTCTAAACAATCATTAAAACAGTATGTCGCTAACTTTGAAGATGCTATTAACCAATGTGGGACTCACTCCCAATAATCCTCAACAATCCTCCCCTCGAACAAAGTACACTATAAGTCGGGACTCACTCCCAATAATCCTCAACAGTTAACTCAACAGAGAGATTCAGTTGATGTGAATTTGAATTGAGTCCAATAGGAGGCAGTGAATTTACGACAGACGATTGAGACACTCAGTCGTGATAAAACCAAACTGGAGGAAACAAGAATGCTAGCTGTAAATGTCGCTGTGGACTTACGAAGGGAATTGAATAAACTTAACGAAGCCATGAAGTCTGAGTCAAGCGTAGCTGAGAATTGAAAAAATGAGATGGTGTCACAGATGGGATGTTCTCAAGAAGATCCAAATGAAGTCTCATCAGAGAAGTACAATCCCATTTTTTCGCTCGAGGAAAAGAAGAGAAAATTGAAGAAACCACGACTGAGATTGAGAAAGCGGATTGAGTAGGTTATGAGTGAGTTTTGTTGAGAAATAAACTGAAATGTAGGGGAGTAAAAAGAAAGTAATTATGAATTTTTTTTTTTTTGTTTTTAAATTTAGTAAAAAACACCATGTAATTTAGGAGAGAAATGGCTTCTCCGAGAGAGAAAAGTGATGGGCAGATAGGGCTAAACTTACCTTGCAAAAATATGTAAAAAGGGCTTTACCTATGGTTGTGTAATACAAAAACCTTTTGAGAACTCCTTTGTCACGTGAGTTTCGTGAGAGTTATCTAAACGAGTTAGATTCAGAGCGAGCGTTTTTTTCTCTCAAGTTGGTATCGGAGCGATTTTATTTTTCTACAAATTGGTATCAGAGCAATTTATTTTCTACAAGAACCTCTCTACAATCGAATTGAAAGGATATCGAGAAGAAGTCAAAATAATACCAGTAATCAGAAAAACTGGTATCCTCAACCGTCTTTTCTATGTATTCAATTCGAAGAAAAGACGTTACAAACTCAAGCTCATTACGATGGTCTAGCAATTTATGAATGGAATATTGATGGGTTGTCCGACTATCTGATAATGAATGTTGACAATGAAATGATGATGGCCGTAGGCGCGTATAAATTACATGGCAAACTTTGATGGTCGTCAAAGTATAATGAAAAAATTTCATGGCAAACTTTGTCTTATAAATTACATGGTCGGAAGCGCGTAAATGATTCGTCAAAAAGGATCAAAGACGGTCTTAAGACAAAGTATAATGGAACAATTTCATGCCAAACTTTGTCTTATCGATCCATAGCATCTTTCAATCATAGAAGAATGACTCAGACTATGATCCATAGCATCTTTCAATCATACAATCCAACGAGGGAGAAATCTTCAAACTTCAAGAAGAATCCAATTCATATTCTAGTACAGAATACGAATCAAAACAGGAAATTAAAAGGACATACGAAGGATGCATAAATGTCCTTACAAAAGATCAAGAAATTCTAATCGAAGCGGTAGAGAAAATTCAAGATCAAGAAATACAACAAAACATTGCTCAAAGACTTAGAGAAGCAATGACGATCTCTAAGCCATAAGAAAGAGAAGAAAGAAATCCTGTAGACTCCAACGTTCTCCAAAGATTTGAAAAACCCAAAGAACTAACTACTCAAGACCTTCAAAGAGAGATTAATAATCTCAAACAAAAAGTTCAAGACCTTCAAAGAGAGATTAATAATGTTAAACAAAAAGTACAGGCATTAAGATTTGAAACCAGGTCAGAATCTTCTATGCTTTGACAAGATCATTGATTTCTGCTTTGCAGAATGTTAGTAATTCTCTATTCATTTGAATAGGTCGGGCCTTCGTAGGAATATTTCTCTCCTCGAAGTCTTTCACATAAGGAAGATCAACTATGTATTGCTTTCTATTCCAAAAGGCATTAGGAATAGTTGAACAAATCTCCCTTCCTATTTGAGTTTGTAAAGTTTTGATTTTAGACTGGATAGTCTTATTTTGAATCTGTTCTTCTGTTCTTTTGAATGAAATTTCTTCCTTTAAAAAAAAAAAATTGTTTTTCCTTATAATTTAGTACATTTATTGATTGAATAATTGTATTCTTTGAAGGTTATTTATTTCACTAATCCTTATGGGCGAAAGGAAATTAAATTTTATCTTCTTTCCTAATGCCTTTGACTCTAACCATTTTTAAGTTATTCTAAAAGGATATAATTGAGTAATGAAAGGAATACCTAGGATTAACTCTTTTCCTAAGTTCTTTACTAAAAGGAAGGAATTTACGAAGCAAATTCCATCATTGCAAACATAAATTTTTGATAGTTTGTAATTAATTTTGAGTTTGTTGTTGTTTGCACCTCTAAGGCCCTCAGTAGTTTTTTCAAAATACTTTGTAGGTATTAGACCTTCTTGAATGCAATTTTGATCGGCTCCAGTATCTATGAGAGCCTTTAGTGCGATTTTGAAATCATAAATTTTTAAGGTAACGAGAGCGTACCATTTTTGATATTGAGAAGTGGTGATGGCTCCAACGAAGGAACTTTGAAAATCTTCTTCGTCCAGGTTCGGTTGCGCCCACTACTTTAGAGAAAACGTTAGAGAAAGGAAAGAAGCCCACTGCTTCTTCGAACACCCCTACTCCAATGATAGCGATGGATGCTGGTTTCACATTGGTGACCAGATCTAAAGCAAGGCTTTCTCAAAAACAGGCGGAGGTTATCACTCCGACGAGGCCTTCTGCCTCTTCAACACAACCATCTACCGTTACTCCATCGAGACCTACTGTCTCTTCCACTTCAAAGGGACCCTCTGTCCCCTCAACCTACTCGGACGCGGTTGTTCCCGTTCGATTTTCTTCAGTTCCTGAAATCATGACCTATTTTAAAAAATCTGTGTCTATACCAGAAGCTCTGGTAGAACCAGAATATGACGACCCAAAAATCGGCGAAGTCGTTAAAAAGGCCTATCCATTGGGATTCTTTTATATCCCAGAAGATCTTCATAAAACCAAAAGGTTTTATGAATTCATTCTAGTCGACACAAAGTCCGTTGAAATTACTCATATTCCGAGACGCGATGATCCTTCAAAAATCGCGTATTCAAAATTAACAATTTTCAAAGTCATGAACCCGACGTATTGGAATCAAGATCCATACACGGAGAAGAGTTTTTCAAAACCTTTTGTTCCTTATTCTTACTCATACAGAGACTATCAGATGGCATGGTTCAATGTCATTTGGTATCAAAATTACGAGCACTCATGGTTTATTCAATTCTGCTAGAATGCTCATAAAATTCATTACCCATTTTGGTTCATCAAATGGTGGAAAATATTTGGATCAGCCAAAGATATATTTCCAGTTCCAATACAGGAATCGTTCACTACTTCATTTCAAATATATTCAAAACCTTTTGTTCCTTATTCTTACTCATACAGAGACTATCAGATGGCATGGTTCAATGTCATTTGGCATCAAAATTACGACCACTCATGGTTTATTCGATTCTGCCAGAATGCTCATAAAATTCATTACCCATTTTGGTTCATCAAATGGTGGAAAATATTTGGATCAGCCAAAGATATATTTCCAGTTCCAATACAGGAATCGTTCACTACGTCATTCAAAATATATTCAAAACCCCATTTCCATTAACCATGCGCTTTTGCATATACTTTCAAATTTCTTGGATTTTAACTTGGAATTTTCAAATTAAAGAAACCGAAGACCAAATAAAACAGGTCTTCAAAACTATCAAAATCAAATGGTGGGATAAATATATTTATACCCACACAGACATCAAAGCGGTAAAGGTCTGGCTATCTTAGAATGGCCACCTTCAGGATTTATCCAAGAAGAGGACCTCCGAATTCCTTAATTCAAAGTCGAAGCTACTCGCTGCATTAGCCCAGGCAACTTCTGAAGCTGATTTTCAAAAGCTTCTTCAAGAGGCCGCATTAGCCGGTTCGACGTCTTCTCCTTCTATTGTAGAAGAAGAAGATGAAAACACGATTTATGATCTCAATGATCCATTTTTGGATTCTCAACCACCTTTGTAAATATCATCATCTCAATGACTGAATAGTCGTTAAACTATTTATAAAAAAGAAGAAAAAAAAAATTCGTGAGTGAAATATGTATCGTGACATATTCTCACTTTGCTTCTTCAACTTTTCATCTTTTGGATTTTTATTATTTTGGTTTTTCCTCTATTATTGATGTATCTTTTTCCTACTTTCATCATATTTTGGATGAATATGGCCTTCCTCTTTCATCAAGTTATTGATGTAAAAGGAGTTCCTATTTTCGTTGAGAAATTGATGAATATGGAAAATGTAAATATATGTATTAAATGTAAATGTATTATATTTCAATTAAGCTAGGATGACAGAGCTCATGTAAATTGTAAGGGTAGGACTCAAGTCATTAAGCGTAGAAATGGTACCAGAGCCTCTCAATTTTTGTGAGGAAAGAGGAGTTACTCGATCTTTAAGAGCGATGTTGCAGAAACCAGGGGGATGATAAGAAAAATTCAGAAGAATTTGGAGTATGTGATAGCTGAGCGAATAGCCCTTGTGTTCCAGGTGGTAAGACGCGGGAAGCGCAGTAAGTCCGTTGGCAAGCTTGGGTGCTTAGTCATATGAAAAATTCTGAAGAAAATCTTATCTACATCCTGACAACTTCATCAGAGACAAAACAAAGATTGATAACTTATCAGCCACACAGTGAAGGCTCACATGTGAATTATTAGTGTTGTAAAATATTAGTCATTTAAATTATTAGTTTACTTTATGTCTTTTCTTACTTTTAGGAAAACAGATCTTGCAGGGGTCTTGTCCTGCTAGATTCGATCTTATCTCTTAGTTGGCGTTTTTCAAATTTACGTTCAAATTCATAAAAGGACTTCATCAATGTAAGGAGAGCATCGATCGGCCGATAGCTCTCTCTTGAAGATCAATTGAAAAATTCAGAAAAAAAAAAGAAATTGTTCTATTCTATCTCTTGTCTTACATATCTTCATCTTATGAACGAATTTCTTAGAAAACTCAGAAAATCAAATCATTTCAAATGTTCTACTGAAGAAGAAGAAAGTTCAAATGAGCATAGAAGAGGAGAAAATCTCACCATCTCAAATACTGTCAATCAAGAATATTAGATTGCCAGAATCGAAGATCAACTCCAAAACTGGACTATTCCAAAGGTAGATCCTAAAACTATCTACCAAATTTCGACCTTCAATTTTACTCAAAGATCATGCATCAAATTCTCAGAGAAAAATATCCCAATTCATAGCAATAGGGAGTCTCTGAATCTTTTTTTAAAATCTCTTATACTCCAACACCGTTAAGAGTTTAATTATCTTCACGTCGGTCTTGTTCAAGTCGCTGTAAAACCATTGTTCCGGGGTTAGATATCCCAGTCCTTATCTCCTTACGAGATAAGAGACATGAAGATTTCTCAAATTCTTTATTGGGGATGGTTCAATCCAATCTAGAGAATGGACCAGTCAATTTCTATTGTTATCCAAATTTTACTTTGTCGCTCCACGACCCACACATATTATCAGCCCTCATGCTGGATTTACAATCAAAAAATTTGAACATCAAGGCTGAAACTCATTCTTCAGTCGTCATATTCAGGGTTTATTACAAACTCATGAATACAAATATTTCTCCAAGAGCATTAAGATCCTCACCAAAAGGATCAACCATGCTCATAGAGGCAAATATTGGAAAGTCTTCAGTGACTGTTCCAAAAACTCTCTCTTGGGATCAAATAACCAGAAATACTCTCTGGAAAATAGAAGATGCTTATCTCCCAAGGAGAAAGGACTCTCAAAACCCAGTACAAATCATCGAACATGACAATGGAAGCGTTGAGATAAAATTTAGCAAAGAACCTTCGTCACAGTCAAAACTAAAGGAATTCTTGAATTCTAGACCAAGTACGTCGGGAGTTTCAAGATCAATGTATGACCCCTTAAAGGTAAAGGAGGTCAGTTATGATAAAAAAAAAGGCATCAATCCACTATGAAGATGGCTCAAGATCTCCAACCCATACAGATATGGATACTCAATCCGTCTACGAAAGTCAGCTAAATGTCATTACAGTTTATTTCCAGATAGACAAAGAATTCTTAAAAGCAGATTTTATGACAACCACCAACTCTTCAAAAAGAAATGCATTCTTCCAAACCTACAAAGAGGCTGAGCGAAATGAATTAAGAGCACAGTGGTATTGTCATATGGAAGCCATCGAAGAAAATATACCATTCTTTGAATGGTTTGAAGAGAATATTTTGCAGGTATGCACCTTGACTCAGAGGAGTTGGAAGACTACCAAAAGAGGCGAGGTATATTCGAAACATCCTCCGTTGGAAGAAGTTGAATTCGACAACTACTACGGAGAAAGAGTCAAAGCTAGTCCTTTCAAAAATATTCCAGAAGGACTAGAAAAGGGTAATCCGACCCTAAAGGATATCAAAAATATCCAACATCAAAACAATTACTCAAATAAGATTTTATCCACGATCGCCACTCAACTTGAGAGTATTGAGGGAAAAATCTCAAAGAAATCAGGTACTCAGCAGGAACAAGCAGCTTTGTACCAAAGGTTGATGAGTCAATACCAATACTCAGACCGGCAAATCTTGAAATATTTACAAAAAGAATTTCAAAAGAAGAGGCTGCAATGGCCAAGATAGAGGAAAAATTGGACAGGATACTAAATCCCGCCATGACGCCTCAAGATTCATCTGTCAATATCGTTAACAATGACGGCGAGAACCAAGAATCCGAAGACGAGATTGCAAATGAAGTAGAAGAACCTTTCTACAATCGAATTGAAAGAATCTCTAGAAGGAGTCAAAATAATACCAATAATCAGAAAAACTGGTATCCTCAACCGTCTTTTCCGGATATCCAGTTCGAAGAAAAGACACTACAAACTCAAGCTCATTATGATGGTCTAGAAATCTATGAATGGAATATCGATGGATTGTCTGACTATCTGATAATGAATGTTGTCAATGAAATGATGATGGCCGCACGCGCGTATAAATTACAAGGCCATAAATCCGACCATCGGATAGCTCAAGTTTTAGTAACCAGATTTACCGGGCAACTCAAAGACTGGTGGGACAAATATCTCGACGAAGCAACTCGCCAACAGATATTAAACCACTATGTCGTTAGGCCAACTACTCAAATCATCAAAGAAGAAGGTCCATCAACTAGGACCGAAGTACAACATGAAAGGGTAAAGGATGCTGTCAACACCCTTATTTATACCCTCATAGAATTCTTCGTTGGCGACCCTCTGAAATATCAGGAGAGATCCGCCGAGATACTCATGAATCTGATAGTTCGTTGGAATTCTGGAAAGTCGTATTTCAGCAAAGTTCTTATTAGAACAGATAGTTCGTTGGAATTCTGGAAAGAGAATTTTGTCAATGGACTACCAAAACACTTCTCAAGGAGGAACAAAGACCCATCCAAAGGTCCATTAAGGTCCATCAAACAAAAATTAGTCTTCTTGGATTTGAAATTCATTGGGTCTAAGACCCAGGTCCATTAAGTTTGCCTCAAACTTTCCGGATCAAATCACTGATAAAACCCAACTCTAAGTTTGCCTCAAATTTTCCAGATCAAATTACTGATAAAACCCAACTCTAAGTTTGCCTCAATTTTTCCAGATCAAATCATTGATAAAACCCATGTCTCAATTATGTGTCTAATTTCCTTCAAAATATCAAACCCATTTACAAACCACTTTTTGAGATGCTTAAAAAGAATCTAAAGCCTTGGACCGAAGAACACACCAAAATAGTCCAAAAAATCAAATCCCTTGTCAAATCAATTCCGTGTTTATCTCTGATAAACTCGAGGGCTAGTTTAATAATGGAGACCGACGCATCCGATATAAGATATGGAGGAATCCTCAAACAGTCCTTTTCAAGAAAGAATCCATTGTCAGTTTTCATTCGGGAATATGGAACTCTACTCAAAAGAATTACTCAACAGTAAAGAAAGAAATACTTTCAACAGTACTCTGCGTACAGAAATTTCAAAATGATTTAATTAACAAAAACTTTTTTATCAAAACGGATTCCAGAGCATCCAAATTTGTTTTAGTAAAGGATGTGAAGAATCTCGTATCTGAACAAATTTTTGCTAGATGGCAAGCAATTTTATCTTGCTGTGACTTTCAAATTTTTCTTATAAAAGGGGTCGAAAACCCCTTGGCAGACTACCTCTCAAGAGAGTTCTTACTCTCGAAGAAATCTTCTCCCTAACCAATCTCCTTCACCTCGAGATGACTGGAAAGAAGACGGTGGAAAAAGGGAAGAAGCCCATTGCTTCTTCGAACACCCCTACTCCAATGACGTCTGAAAGTTATGCGATGGATGCTGGTTTCACATTGGTGACCAGGTCTAAAGCAAGACTTTCTAAAAAACAAGCGGAGGTTATCACTCTAACGAGGCCTCTGCCTCTTCAACACAACCATCTGTCGTTACTCCATCGACACCTACTGTCTCTTCCACTTCAAAGGGACCTTCTGTCCCCTCAACCTACTCAGACGTGGTTGTTCCTGTTCGATTTCCTCCAGTTTCTTAAACAGGACTTATTTGCAAAAATTTGTATCTCTACTAGAAGCTCTGGTAGAATAAGAATACGACGATCCAAAGATTAGCGAGGTCGTCAAGAAAGCCTATCCATCGGGATTTTTCTATATCTCAGAAGATCTTCATAAGACCAGAAGGTTTTATGAATTCATTTTGGTCAATACCAAGTCTGTCGAAATTACTCATATTCCGAGTCGTGATGATCTTTCAAAAATCGCATACTCAAAATTAAAAATTTTCAAAGTCATTAATCCGACGTACTGGAATCAAGATCCGTACATGGAGAAGACTTTTTCAAAACCTTTCGTTCCCCACTCTTTCTGATACAAGAGATTATCAGATGCCATGGTTCAATGTCATTTGGTATCAAAATTACGAGCACTCATGGTTTATTCAATTTTGAAAGAATGCTCACAAAATTCATTAACCATTTTGGTTCATGAAAGGGTGGAAAATCTTTGGATCTGCCAAAGATATATTTTTCATTCCAATACAGAAATCGTTCCCCTACTTCGTCCAAAATATCTTCAAAACTCCATCTCTATTAGCAATGGGCTTTTGCGTATATTATCAAATTCATTGGATCATAACCTGTAATTTCCAAATAAAGGAAACTGAACACTAGGTAAACAGGTCTTCAAAGTTATCAAAATCAAATGGTGAGATAAATACACTCATACCCACGCGGATCTCAAAGCTGTAAAGGTTTAGTTATTTGAGAATGGCCACCTTCAGGATTTATAGAAGAAGAAGACCACCGAGTTTCTTAATTCAAAGTCTAGGCTGCTTGCTGCATTAGCCCCAGACAACTTCAAAAGCTAATTTTCAAACGCTTCTTCAAGAAGCCGCATCCGTCGATTCAACGTCTTCTCCTTCCAAAACTGTAACGATCGATCTTCAAAAATACCGAATCACGGGTCACCACGTGGACTCAAGAGTAAAAAAAAAAAAAACTTTTCAATACTTGTAGTTTGAACGGGGGACTAAAAGTTAAAAGTTGCCTGATATACATTTTAAAAAAATACTACAAAATACATAACGAAAATCCGCGGAGTCATATAAAAATAAAAGGTTACAAAATATCGCAGATTTTCCAAAAACGTCAAAATCATAACCAAAACGACATGGGAGAAGATGACTCAATCTAAGGGCCCCCTTCTGTAGCTGCACGACTCCACACGTCCCCGCCACCAACCCAGATATACTTTTCTCCTGAAAAAATAGAAACAACACAGAATGAGTATATAAACAATACCCAGTAAGCAACTTGCTCGTATGCTCTTGTCGAACTTAGCCCTATTCACGGGATCCTAAGTTTTGTGCTCGAATAATCACTAGTTAGAGACCTAGTGGTGTCTGACAACATCTAACTGTTCCTAAGATCAGTAACTACCTGCCACTGTGCCTCTCTAAGTTGGGTCAATCACTACCTGTCTTACGCCCTTGTCAGCTCAGATCAGTAAAACTACCTGTCTTAGGAACAGTAACTACCTGTCACTGTGCCGCTCGGCTGGATCAGTAAAAGGTCATGGCTCGTCCCACTAAGCACCTCTGATGTGTTACCATAGTAATATACTATAATTACCCTCAACCCCTTGTGGGTGACTACGAAAACGGTACACTGTCGTCTATGTGCTTATAACTTATGATAACTCACAAAGGGTAACAATGGGCTACCCAAGGTCCACACCCAATGCCTAACAAAGAACCACGACAACAACACGTAACCATGCTAAGTCACGTAATAACCATCTAGCTTAACATAAAAACATACCATCCCATACGCCTATACAAAATTTCACAATCATGCCAACGAGACTATATAACCATAACGACAATTAAAGTACAACCACACACATTATCGAAGTACCACCTCTATGAACTAACTTTATCCATTCCTAAATACGGTACTAAATTGGTTGGCCACAAATCCAAACCGACTCCTACAAGCAATTACTTAAAATCTTGCTCTAGATGGTTACTTAACTGATCCTAGATTTTCCAAAACTTTATGAGTCTTCAAGTGTACCCCTTAACTAAGCTTGGAATTTTCTTATAATAAGGCATTATGGAATGTGTGAGTAAGTACCTAAATCTAAATCTGAATAAAGACGAATCAATTGGTGTGAAATGGGAAAAATCAGGTTTCTATTCTGTACAGGTGGGTCGGGTTGGGTCAGGTCGTGCCCCCTCAGTTTTTGACCTCTTCTTCCCACCTTCTTCTTGATCTTTCTTTCCTCTCAACACCCCATGCCTTCTTCTTCACAAGGACTCACCAACTTCCCTCGACAATAACCTAGGTACACCGATCCAATGAAATGTATTAAGGTTTTGGAAAACAACAACGAAAATCACACCACTAGGACTTATCGTCGACGTTTTTCCTTCCTCAACCGTTCGACCCACCGTTGCTGACGAGTGCTTCAAGCTCCGTCGTTCGTCTCCTCCGCTCCACCCTCTCCTTTGTCTTCTTCTTCTTCCTTTTTTTTCTTCTTTCTTCTTTTCTCTTTTCCTCAGTGCTGCCTTCCTTTTCTTTTTTTTTTAAACCCTAAAAAAAGAGTAGTACAGCTAGCTTTTCTCTCTCCTAGTGCAGATGGCTTTTCTCTCTCCTCACTTATTGCCAGTTGTATGGCTTTACAATCTTCCCCCTCCAGAACTTTCGTCCCCGAAAGTTTCTTAATCCCTGAACAACACGGGGTACTTGGTCCTCATCTTGCTCTCTAACTCCCAGGTTGCTTCCTCAACGCGATGGTTATTCCATACCACCTTGACAAGCGATATCTCCTTATTTCTAAGCTTATGTATGTTCGTGTCTACAATCTCGATGGGCTCCTCCTCGTAACTTAAGTCCTCCCTCAAAGGAAGATTTGCATACTCAATCACATGAGAAGGATTTGGGGTGTACTTACGCAACATAGACACGTGGAACACGTTGTGAACAGCAGCCAAAGCAGGAGGTAAGGCTAGTCGGTATGCCACAGGACCAACTGTCTCTAGGACGTCGAAAGGACAGATAAACCTTGGGCTCAGTCTGCCCTTCTTTCCAAACATCATCACCCCCCTCATGGGTGCTACTTTTAGGAAGACGTGATCGCCAACATTAAATTCTAGAGCCCTGCGCCGCGTGTCTGTATAATTCTTTTGTCGGCTTTGTGTAGTCTGAATTCGTACTCTGATCTTTTGCACTGCTGCATTCGTTTGTTGGACTAACTTTGGCCCTAACATATGTCGCCTTCCCACTTCTTCCCAGAAAATTGGAGACCGATACCTTCGCTCATACAGGGCCTCAAAAGGTGTCATCTGTATGGTCGCCTGGTAACTATTATTACATGCAAATTCTATAAGGTGCAGGTATTCGTCCGAACCACAGGCGAAGTCAATCACGCATGCTTGCAACATGTCTTCTAGAATCTCAATTGTAACGCCCCTAATTTTCTTTAACCTAATTAGTGACGTCACCCATGCATACTTATCTCATTAGGCGGAAGCTCATCATAAATAACCTTGAAATAGTCTTTCATAAAAATTCATGAATCCAAAACAAAACCCAAACTCCGAAAACAAACCTTCAATACTGAATTGAAAATAAATCCAAATAAAACGATACTCAATCCTATAACTTAAAACAGTCTAATAAAAGTAAACTCCTAAAAATATCCCGTCTCCAACTTCCATGGTGGCCTCAGCTCCGCCGTCAACCATACATTGGCGCCTTGCCTTTACCTGAAAAATGTAGGTAGCACGTGGCTTGAGTATTTTATGAAATACTCAGCAAGTCACCCCACTGTTGGGGTTAGGAATGCAAACACATGCAACATATGAGCGGGACCTAACTTTTCATAAACTTTTCATAGCCTTGGGCGCTTTTCTATTCCGGGTAGGGTTGGATGTGTGGTACTCCTTCACACATGGCCCATGTACGTGTACATGAACCCACCAGGCGGGCTCTTATACGTACCCCCTGGGCCTGACTTGGTCGGGCACAACGTATTACACGTAGCCGGACACCACAGAACAGAAAAGGGCCCGCATGATATCATGGCGAACATAAATATCGTATTTCATTCTTTCGTATCATAAAGGGGAAGAATCCCGATGCACGTGACATACATATATGCATGAGGTCCCTTAACATATTTAACATGGCATTACATAAGCAGTGCTAACATCGCATTTACGTTTCTTACATCTCACATGACATCTCACATGACTTACATTACATGGCATATTACATAACATTCCAGTTGCATAAACATCTCATAACATGACTCGATAATTCTACGTGTATCTATGGCATCAAACAACATATTCATAGCATACAATCCTAACATCTCGTTCATGAGATAACATAAACAGTCAACAGTCAACACAAGTTCATACGTCACATAACATACACAATCTACGGTCAACACAATCTATACATCACATAAAATATGGTGCATGCAGGGGCCACAGGGCACACACCATCATACAACACGTAGAAAGCTAACTCCAACAGTAAGGTCACTTACCTCGATGGTCTTGGTTGAAGTCACTCACAACGAGCTAATCCCAGCGGTTAAATATGTCCTATGATAACCACATAAAAATTTAGAACCTTTCATAAGGTACCCTAGCTAAACCTCATGCTATTTATCAAAATAAACCCTCGACCTAATCTGTCTTTAACGTTTAGGAGCCATACTGACCTCGGATGGTAAAACTAAGGGCAGAAACGGCTCCGGAAGGGCCAAAAACCTTAGAATCGATATATTATAGTGATACCGATTCACCAAGCCGAGCTGCTGAGCCGACCAATTAAGCCGCCAAGCTGAGCTGCGGGATTTGACGGAGCCGAGCCGCCGTACACGTCAAGTCGAGCCGAGAGCACGCGTGCGGAGCCGAGACCAAGGCTGCAGCGCGCGTCCGCGTTGGGCCGAAACGCACAGGGCCCGCGTTCGTTCCGTGGGCTGGTCCAGAGGCCAAACGTGAACCCAACCCGTTTTCCTTCGTCTTCCTTACCCGAAATCTCGCAAAAACCCTAATCGTCGCTGCACCGCCAACGACGTCGTCACAACCCCGATTTCGACGACGCGACGACACCCCTCGCCTATTCCGACCGACGCGCAACGATATTCAACACCGATAGCCTCGGTCGCTTCTCCCTCCGGCCACTCACCGAAGAAAATCCAGCGAACCACCTCACACGTTTTTCCTGCCTAACCCTCTCGATTTTTTTTGTACTCTCAGACACCCTCGAAAACCCTAAACGTTTGGAGAGCAAAAGTTGTTTTCAATGAAGGAGGAGAGTTGTATATGGGAATATAAAAGGTCTTTATGACTTTTCCATTAAGGCAATAATTTCCTTGCTAGAAATCATACCTTTTCGAGCGACAATAAATGCAGCATAATATCTTTTCGTTTTGACAGCAAAAATAAAATCTTAGCATAAAATGTAAAATAAATAAAACAAAAATTTGAATCCTTACATCAATGATCCATTTTTGGATTCTTAACCACCATGTTAAAAATTCATCTTTTGCAAAGGACTGAATAGTCGAAAAACTACATGTAAAAAAAAAATCCGTAGATGAATATGTCTTCTGACATATTCCTTATCCTTACCTTTCTTTTTCTTTGTTTCTTTATTATTTGCTTTTTCTACTTTCATCAAAATAATTTTTGAATATGTACATTACTTCAACTTCATTCATGTATCGTGCTAGTATTTCTTTATAGGTTGTCACTTATGCATCCTTTGCATGTTCTTTTTCCTTCTTGTTCTGATTCGTATTCTATGCTAGAATATGAATCGGATTCTTCTTGAAGTTCAAGGATTTCTCCATCGCTGAATTGTTCTGAATCGGTTAAAACTAATTGTAGTAACTGATTTATCCGATCTTGATCAATGTCTAATTCATTAATATTTCCTCTTATCGGACACTTATTGACATAGTGTCCTTCTGGGGGTTTTTGTAGAGGCATACCTTTTCTTTTAATATGTTGACTTTTGAGATTGCATGGGTTTACTCCAATACTTTTCTTTGGGCCTGTATGATTTGTATGATTTTTGATACGTTTTGATCTCCTTTCTTCTGGAGGTCGAGGGAGCTTCTATCCCCTTGCATCCATATTGATCACAAAATCTTCTAAGCTCTTTTCTGTTTGATATTGTATTTTTATCCGTTCCAAATCACACTATATTGCAGTTCATGCTTCAAGGAGCTTAAAATTTTGGTCATTATAGTGAAGTAATGAGAAAAGGTGAGGACATGCTGGCTGCCCATTAATTGTTGTCAATGCTGACTGTGATCAACGAAGAAGACCGTGAACATACGAGGAGACTTGCATGTGTTTGCATTTTCTAATTTCAACGTGGTCGATATACTAATACACAACCTATATATGAAATATTTCAAATTGTCAAACTTCTTATTAATATATTGTTTCTGGTGATAAATGGTAAAGTATATGCTTCTTTTGGACATAAAAGAAAAAAAAAAAGAGAAATTACAATGCATATTATATAATATTGATAGAGTGAAATGTTTATATAATATTGATAGGGTGAAATGTAAGTGGTTAGAAATAAATAAATTTATATGGTAAAAAATTAATCTTTAAATCGGTTTAAAAATAGTTTACATATTCGATGATTTGGACATGTGGAAGATAGTTTACACAAAATTGGATCGGTAGAAAATCAGTATCGTTAGATATTCCTCAATAACTTGAAGATTTGGAGATTTGTTCCAAGATTGAGACAGGTAACAAGTAAAATATTTGAAGTTACACTATGCTTTATCCAAACAATCTTAAAACGGTACTAACTTTCAAGATGCTATTTTTCTTTCGTAGGAATTAAGAATGCAATAGAGAGTTGGATAATTTTAAATTTTTAAGTATTTTGTTGAATGTTGTAACTTTGGAATTAATTCATTGAATATTCTTTACATATTTATAGGTGCATTTTTAGGCATTTTTTTGAATGATTATATATTGTGAATGTAGATAATTTAATTAGATGTGGTAACTTTAGAATTGATTCATTGCATATTCTTTACATATTTATAGGTGATAATATGAATGCAAGAGAGAGTTTGATATTTTTGATCTACAACTTATAGGTAGTAATTGTTTTATCATTTTAGGTCATACAAATTAGATCTTTTAAATTTTTTTTTGGACCAACCCGAACTCAACCCGAAAATAGAGGGTTGGGTTGGGTTGCTAATCCAACGAACTCGAATTTTTGGGTTGGGTCAAAAAAATCCTCCAACCCAACCCAACCCGAACCATGTACATCCCTAATTCCCACAAATTCAAAAGGTGTATTTCTTGTAGTGGCTTTTGCTCACTTTTCCATTTTCAAGCCGTAAAGTTAAAATTTTAGTCTTGCAATTTGATATTAAAACACATATTTCTTCTATTATCAATCACGTAAGTTTTATTCAACATTTGTTATAAAACTATGAACCCACATGGAGAAGACTTACACAATTAGCAACAAGTAAAGGCAACTTTATATATTTCTACTAGGTTAGAATAAGCTCACCAATGGATATGACCCATTTAACAATCCTAATCCGCAATCATACAAAAACAGGCAGCAATCGTACAAAATCAGTGAGCAATCATGGTTAGAATAAGCTCACCAATGGATATGACCCATTTAACAATCCTAATCCGCAATCATACAAAAACAGGCAGCAATCGTACAAAATCAGTGAGCAATCATGGTTAGAATAAGCTCACCAATGGATATGACCCATTTAACAATCCTAATCCGCAATCATACAAAAACAGGCAGCAATCGTACAAAATCAGTGAGCAATCATACTTCGGACTTCCTTCATTACTTTACTTGCTTAATTGTAATGATCTTACCCATTAAAATAGTCAATATACAAACCTAGACCTATGTTCTCTGAATTGTCCTCAGATGTCAACTCTTTCTTATTGAATATATTATGTTTCAGAATTCAATTGAATATCATTCATAACCTTCAATTAGATTTTCATCGAAACTTGAAATTTCCAACAATGATTGATGTTATAAAACTAGCAACTTACTTCCACTTGCATATGAAAAAAATTAAAGACTTGCAAAAATGTTTGGAAAATAAAGTATAACAATAATAAATGATTGTGACGGCTCTCAGAAGCATACTGTCCCTTTAAATTAAAATTAAGACCGGCCGTAAACTACTACATTGCCATGGAAAGATAGACCAGCCATTTTATTATCTAAAATATTCAAAAATTAGTATGGTCTAACAATAGAAATAACAGAGAAAACTACTTAGAGAAGAGCAAACCAAGAAAAATTACACTAATGAAGCAATAAGTCAAAAAGTAGACTTCTCCAAGCTTTTAAAGTTTCTGTACAAGTACTAAAAAAAAATAAGTTCATTGCGATCAAAACCTTTATAATATCACACAATAATAGAATATTTGAGACAACCGCCACCAATAATGACTCACGAAAAAACAGGCTTACCTAAGTTTCTCAAATAAGTTTCCGTTGCAAACTTGAAATTGATTTTAGGAAATAGAACATTTAGAGCAAAGGGAAGGGAAAGGGGGGAGAGAAAGAAAGAAAGGTTGAACAGTGGTTATGTTATGCTCTTTTTTAACAACTTGGAGTATGTTTAGCTCTTATTAACCAATTTTTCACTTTTTTTTTTTTAGGAAATGTTTGAACTTTTTTTTTCTCCCTCTTAGCATAGTATTTAAAATGTTATACTTAAATATATGCCATATTTCTTGTAGTGATAAGTCACCCATGTAATATCCGATCTAAACAAAGGAATTAAAGGATTTAAACAAAGACAAGCGTCTTAAAAAGTTATTTTTAATTAAGAATGGTCAGATTCTTTGCTTCAATCACTCCTTTTTTTCAACCTAAATTTAAACCTAGTAAATTTTATTAAATTAAGTAAATTTATACCACAATAATTAATTCAATCCAAAATAACTCTTTCTTATAAGAAAAAATGAAAAAGTTTGTTAGTCAATCCATCTAAATTTCATTCAAAAATAATTTTTCTAAATTAAACTATCTAAATCCAAATAGGTAAAGTCAAGCCCGCACTTCCAATAGATTGAAAAAAATTGGAGATGATTTTGGTCTCCTCTCTTGATTTGACGGTGGAAGTAAGTTCAAGATTGAGGCAAAGAGTTACTATTCTTGATTAGACAAGACTTGCTTTAGACTTGTCTTTGCTTAAATCTATTAATTCCTTTGCTTAGATCCATTGGGTATTACATGGGCGACTTATTCTTATTATAACAGTGCTACTGTCGGATCGCCTACAACCCATTAAATTTATGAGGGCCACCCCTCTTCATGTCTCGCAAGTATTCTACCTCTTATAATGATGCCATTAAGGCAATTGTGAGGTCTAGTGCGGCCTGAGGCGCCACTGGAGGTGGGGGTGACACCGCTTTGTCAGGTCGATTCTCCGATTCTTTGGTACCGAACCTCTTCTACCTCTTCTTCTACCTCTAGTAGGGGGTCATCCAGTACGCCCTTTTCCTCGTCCTCTAGGTGGCATAATCTATATACAGTACATAACGTACTAAGTCTATAACACTCAACTTACATACATTACATACTTCTCTTCTTCCTCACATAATTACATCCAAAAACATCCTCACAACTTTGCATTATCATAATAATACTAGCATACTTATACATAATATGTTTATCTTTGCATTGAACAATCATGTGAACATATCAAATACAATATGTCAAACTTTACATTATCATAATCAATTAACCACATGTATCATTTCACTAAACAAGTCATTATCTTTAAAAAAAAAACATAATTAACGATGAGGTATATCTGCTGGAAGACCATGGAAGTATGCTAGGCCTATATCGTAAACTAGTCTACAGGATCTAAAACTTATGGCTTTGAAACCAATTGTAATGTTCCTAATTTTCTTGCCTTAATTAGTGACATCACATGTATACATTAAATAAAATATGCAGAAATTCATAATAATAATTTAGAAAATTATTTAGAAATGAAGCCCAGACTTGCCCATTTAATTCAAAACAAGAGGGTTGAAATAAGACATGAAAAT
This sequence comes from Cucurbita pepo subsp. pepo, assembly GCF_057944985.1. Classification (NCBI taxonomy): domain Eukaryota; kingdom Viridiplantae; phylum Streptophyta; class Magnoliopsida; order Cucurbitales; family Cucurbitaceae; genus Cucurbita; species Cucurbita pepo. The sequence goes on from NC_141817.1 coordinate 5,840,081, forward strand.
GAAATAAATCACCTATCAACTACTAAATGTAAATCAATGCATGCTACTACCCTATCATGACTTCCATTGCTTTTCTAACATCCACCGTCATCTATACAGAGACGCTTTACCTTGACCTAAAAAATATAAGTGTGACATGTGGCTTGAGTATTTTAAGAAATACTTAGTAAGTCACCTCACTGTTGTGGTTAGCAATGCAACCACACACATAACATGATTGGACGTATTCTTTAAAATCGTAACATGGCCTTGGACTCTTTCCAATTCTAGGCGGGTTGGCTGTGTGTATTTCCCCACACACGACCCACGTACGCGCACATGGACCCACCAGGCTGGCTCATATGCTACCCCTTGGCCTGACTTGGTCAAACACAACACATTACACGTCGTCAGATGCTTAGAAAAGGAAAGGCCCGCATGATATCATAATAAACATAAATATCGAAGGTACGTGTCCGTACTAACATAAAGGAGAAGTATGTTGATACATATGACATGCATACATGCATGAGGTCTCCATGATTTACATTTATAGCATAACATTATTATCATTTCCTATCTCCTTTCATCCATGAATTAATCATATATGCATTATGTATACTGGACAATCATCACATAACTTCACATGGCAAGACATCACATGACATATATAGCATTTCATTTCATTTCATTTATGACATAGCATTATGGATATCATTTGCATACATTACATAGAATCATATGTCAATACAAAGAGCACATACGCATAGCATAAAATAATATAGGATTACAAAAATAAGTACAAAAATAAATCTAGACTCAAGTATGATGGGAATCCCTATAGCATCCACTTCGAGTGCTACATCAAGTCCACGTGTCAACCCTAGAATGGGTAAATAGGGTTTTAATAGTACAATTATATAAGTATGCTTAGTTTTTTTAATTATTAAACATTTTAAAAAATAGGTAGAAAATGTTACTAATTAAAATAAAATAATTTAATTCAAAACAATGGTTTAATATAATTCAATTCAAAACAATAAACCATTATGAAAAATTTCACTAAATCAAAATAATAATTTTAAAATTAAACAGAGAAGAGTTAGAAAATATAACAATCTAGTTTTAATAGTTAAATAATTTAAGAAATCTTATATATTTTTATATGTAATTTCATTAAATAAGAAAAGTTAGAAAATATAACACTCTAGTTTTAATATTTAAATAATTTGAGAAATCTTATATATTTTTATATGTAATTTCTAAGCTAGAGTTGTATATATTATCATATTTAGTCTTTAGAGATCAATTATCTAATATGGAACTACTTGAAGTTATCTATAAATAAATCCTAGCTGTTGTAGAATTTTCTATCCTGGTGTTTCCATGTATATTTCTCTTTCTATATTCTATTTTGTTTTTTATATTCTTCATCTAGATTGAGTGTCTAAGTTGTGTGATCCTAACATTAGTGCTCCTACTCCTATCAACATACTTGTGATAGTGTACCGTTGAGCTTGACTTGAATTGGTTTGATAAGGTAGCGTTTTGAGATTCGATCATGTTTAATGTCATTATCATGTGTGAAAATGGTTAGAAGCCTCCCAACAAGTTCTTTGTTCCATAAATTACCTAGAGAGAGACGAGAGACCACACAAATAACTTAATGGTTGGTCGACACATGAGGTTGCTCCCCTAGATTTCATTATAACATTATGGACATGTGAAGGGATTGCTAATCTTTCATATAAGATTTTCAGGCTCCGTTCATGTTACTCTAGTGACCCTCGTGTGTTGAAACTTATACGAAGTTGCGTTTTACAGAGTCACATATACGGATAATCACAACCTAAAAAGTAAACAAGTTAAGTAAGGTGAACTACACACCAAGCTTCATTGGATTTGTCACATGTATGAAAATTATTATTTTTTATTTGTTTGTTTAGTTTCTTTTAATATATATACATGTTTCTTTTTAATTTCTTTTATATTATTTTGTTATTTTTTTAATTAGTTTCTTTTATATACTTTTCATTATTTTGTTTAATTTTTTTATATTATTTTATTATTTTATTATTTTTAATTTCTTTTGTTTGGTTTCTTTTATATATATATATATATATATATATATATATATATATATATATATATATATTAAAAATATTTTAATATTTCATACTATTTTAAAGCACATTTGAACGCCATATAACTATTAATACATTTTAAGTTATTTTGAAATAAATGCTTTGTTGAAGGTATGTTCATACATTTTAAAGCATATTCTAAATTCTAATGTATTTGTTATCTATTTGTCGCAATATTATTATATCACAATTTATATATTTTTTTTATTTTTTTAATAGTGTAGGACTCTCTAAGATCACGTATAAATAAGCATATTTAAATTAAAATATTATATACAATACCTCTAAACTAATCATTTTTATGGTTTATTTGTCTTTGGTTTTATGACAATGTTGAACTATCTTACTATGTTTCAATTTTCTTGTTTTTTATTGATTTTTTTTTTTTTTTTTTTTTTTGTCAATAATTATAGATTGATTTGTGTTTGTCTGTGAATTTTTAATATATTTGATCTAAGATTGTATCCGAATAATTATAAATTGCAGATAAATAAAACTTAAAAAGAAAAAAATTTGACAACCCAACCTGAACCCAACCCGAAAATAGAGGGTTGGGTTGGGTTGTGAAAAGTTTCGGGTTGGGTTGGGTTACCAATCCAACCAACCCGAACTTTTGGGTTGGGTCAAAAAAATCCCCCAACCCGATCCAACCCGGACCATGTACACCCCTAATGGAAGTATTATGTACATTGAACTCTGATTTAAAAATGCAGGACCTCATGCATCTTTTATTTTACACCAGCATTAATTACTTATCCAGTATGTTATGTGCAGACGTGTGTACAACGTTATTATATGCAGTCTTTTCTTTTTCATGTACATTGAACCCTGATTTTTAATGCGGGATCTCGTGCATGTTTTATTTTACATAAGCATTAATTACTTATCCAGTATGTTATGTCCGGACGTGTACACCACGTTATTATATGCACTCCTTTCTTTTTCATTGGTTTTCGACAGTTTGAGTCTGTTCTATCCCATAGTCAACCATAAGGAGTATATTAACGAGCCTAGTAGTGGGTTAATGCAAATGTATGGGAACTATGTGTAGAAAAATACTATACATCAACCTTACCCAAAAAGAAAAGTAAAATCTAAGAAATAGTCATGTAAAGTAGGTCTCACCCACCACCCATCACTCACACATGTTACATATAGTAGGTTTTTTTTTTTTTTTTTTTATATCAATGGAGTAATTTACTCATTATTTTTAAATATTCATCATAAGTTAACATTTTTTTATTATTTTTAAATATTTATCATAAGTTAACAATTGTTTTTTTTTTTTTTTTTTTCACATAAGGCAATGGCTCCATATATGATGACGACACCAAATAAGTAAACCATGAAAACAGTCATCTATAGAGAATTTTGTCAATTAGTTCCGATATTAGAATAGTTTAAAGTTTATGAATTTTTTAAATCTAAGATAATTTTTAAGATAAAAATAATTTTAATAATTATCTTATTTGAAAATGAAAAATAAGACAAGTATATTTTGTAGCATAGTTAAATTGATTATACATTTAAAAGGAAAGTAAGTACGGCCAACATTTTAATTACATTTACCCTTCATTTTCGTTACACATAAGTTAATAACAATATCATCACGTCGAAACTCATTTTCTTTATAATTGATTTTCATTACTCAAACTAGAAACATAAAAAAAAACAGCATAATTAAACCACAATAAGATGGATTTACACATAGATTGTCTCGGAAGACGTGTTCTACCGATGTGTCACCGACTTTTCCCAATTGAAAAGCAGTAGGACGGTGCCTGTAATGACCCGAATTATCTTATAAGTAGCAGTCAAGGCCATTACCAAAAATAATTTGATTTATTTAAAAATGAATGAAAACTATGCAAAAACGATCGTTTATTAGGTGCGGGATATCCTTTAAAAGGTTAAAAAAACGTAGTCTAAAAATGTTCAAAATCAAAAGGTAATCTGGTGTGACCGCCTAATTCCCATAAACTAAGCGTCCACAAACATAATTTAAATTAATAAACAAAAAATGCGGAAACATAATCTAAATTAATAAACAAATATGCAGAAACCTCTATCCATCAAAATGAAATTTCAATAAACATAAACTCCTTCAGTCGTCCCATGACTGACTTTCGCATCTCACTCGTCATCTCCGTGCCACAGCTTCGCGTAAAAATCATTTTAAAAACAGGGTGAGTATTAAAATACTTAGTAAAGAACTCCCATATTGGGGTCAAATAGATAAATCGTCATAAGTCGATCAACCAAAATCAAAGGACCCTAGTGGTTAATCACCGAAACACGCAGCAAGTGATTATTGCCACAAGAAAATCAACGCCACCCTTACTCCTTAAAATGATTATCCCTGGCTGGTTACCTGAAACACACAGCTTTTAACCATTACCACGAGGAAATCAGCCTCCCTCCTTATTTCCTTAAAATAACTATCGACGGATGGTTACCCGAAACACAGTGTGTAACCCTTACCTTGATAGTCATTTTCTACAATCATCACTGAAGGTGACTATTAGTGGCTAGTGTTAAGGATATTTAGTAATAAAGAGATATTTGCCTTATTACCATAGGTATCTTTCCATCTATTCTTATTTCCATTTATTACTATTTCCATATCCTTCTAATTTATTTGATTATAAATAAGATAACTTTCACACCATTTAGGTGTGGTGGATTAATCAAACATTCACAGCTAGTTACCCGAAACACACAACGTTTAACTATTACCACAAGCCTCTTGACCATCGCCACCAACAAACACAATATACATGTATTAGGTCCACATAAAACGTAAAATGTTGGATTTCATGAACCCACAGTATATTGTGTCATACAACTCACATGGAACTCAATCATCAAATACAACTACACACATTCAATAGTTTATACAATGTTTAACCATCATCAATTACCCAATATTTATTGTTCACCAACCAATTACACAACACACATACACAGCACACAACCAACAGATTACCTAGCACACAGCACACAACCAATCATATTACACAGCACACAACCATTACACAGTGTCACAATTGCGCACACAACCATTACACAGTGTCACAATTGCACTTTGATGGCACAACCATTGCACAGTGTCACAATTGCACTTTGATGGCACAACCATTGCACAGTGTCACAATTGCGCACACAACCATTACACAGTGTCACAATTGCACTTTGATGGCAGCGGACTTGTGATTGTGCGGCACTCACTTGGCACTCACTTTCCAGCAACAAGTGAGTTAAGCCTATTCATTCTTGTGTTGCCTACGACCAAGCGACGTATGCTCGAGTCTCTGGCCTCAGTTCAAGAAGAAAGTTTTAGAAAATGGGGGTAGAGAAATTTCGAAAGAGAGTTTTGAAAGCAACATTTAAGAAATAGAAATTGGTGTTAGGATGTAAGCATAAAGGCAACAACAGTGGCATATAACTATCGGGTAGGGAGAAGTTGACAACTCGTCATATCCCCATACAGTACATTTTGAGACATTTCATGCCTGGCAAGTCCCATACATGATTTTTCAGAAACGTCATACTCTATCGAAATAGAAAAATAAAACACTACAAGATGGAAAGACATAAAGGGTTTGGCTTGTCATAAAGGGTTTGGCTTGTCATGGGCATGCGATCATGGGCAACACGCCTTGGATGAGCATGACCGTGACACACAACACACAACCATATGACAAATCTGTTCGACCCTTTTTAAAAAACAGAACATTTAGTTTCAACTGGAGGGTCCCTTGCCTGGAGAGCTCCTTTCATCATTCCTACAGCTATTGGTTCGCTCTGACTTAGATCGAGGCTGCTGTTCATGTAGAGGTTGGTTCCAAATCTTTCTATCCCAAGGAAATCACTTTGTATCTTTGCTGCATTTAATCCTCTTAATGTTGGTTATGGCGACGGCATGACGTTCACTCGCAGCGGCGATGTGAGTGATGGGTTTCTGATGTGCGAAGGGGCGCAGGGTGATGTGAGAAATAGTCGGCAGCGATGTGGTGCTGGGTGGCTGTTTTCTGATGAGAGAAGGGGCATAGGGTGATGTAGAAAATAGTTGGCAGCGGGACAGAGTAAACGTTGGGTGGCAGCCGTTTAAGGAAGAAAATAACAAAGAAAGAAGGAAGGGTGGCGGGCGGCTTAGGGTTTGTTGTGTTCGCCTCTGACTTCGTGCCAAAACTAATGAAGTTGGCAACCAATTAAGGGGACTTGCTAAATAGCTGAATCTAGGGTTTCTTTATTTTACTATTTTTTTTTTTTTTTTTTCTTTTGTATTCGGCCATGGCCCAAAACTTGGGCCTTTATCCATCCACATAATTGACTTTCACTTGAAAAGGTAGAATTACGTGACTTCAAATTTCAAAATATATATTTATTGTGAAATTGGAAGCAAATTATGAAAAAAAATAAATAATAATAAAATAAAAAATCTAATACTAATGTTTGTTTTATTTTATTCAAAATTTTAAGTTCTTTTAAAGTAATTAATAACTGATTTTTTAAAAAAGATTTGATCCTATTTTAAGCGGGTACAAATTTGATTTTCACCAACTATTAATTTATTTACGGAGTAAATTAGTAAAAATGGAATAAAAAAGTTAAAAAAAAAAAAACCACGCACATTTTCCTAAAGATTTAGTTGAATTTAATAAAATTCAAAATTTCTCGGTAAAATTTATACATTATTAAATAGATTATTGGTTAAATTATATAGATTATCTCATATTTAAATTATACCCGGTTTTATTTTTAGTTGTAAACTTTTTTTAGGTGGTAGTAATTTGTAAATAGCGAAATATTTATATGAGTTAATTATACTTGATATCTTAAGATAAATTTCAATTATATTTTTATAGTTAGACTATTTTAACTTTTGAAATTATTTTAAAATACATTTAATTAGAGCTTATCTAGAGAGATTAAAATGAATAAGCCTCCTATTTTAGGGGTAAGACGGGTGAATAGCTGGGGACATAAGGTGTAAGATGGAATTCACTCCTACATGCTTTTAGGGATAGTAGAGAAGTTGTTCCTTTAAGTACTTATTCCAGGTCTTGAATAAGGGGTCCCACCCTCTTATTGGCTTGAGAGTGATTCGGTTTACTGGTTGGACCACAAACCAATTGTTCATTAGAGGATAAGTGGAACATAAGGAACAAGAAGTAACTTTAGGGGTAAAACAGTAAATTAATCCAGCTCTAGTTAACAACCGTCTGTGAAGGATCGACTTACTAATCATGGTTATATCAAATGGACAGAAATATATCTATAGTGAGGGGAGTGCAACTAGTAGGCTATAGTGGAGTGTCCTAGTAGTTAATGAATGTTGGTTAACAAGGTTAATGAGTTTAGTCGGTTAATTTCGGATCATTGGAGCCCATGATCTGTAGGTCCATTATGTCCCCCTGCTAGCTCATATCGGACTAAACCTTAGAACAGTGTGACGAGTGACTTCGAAGTGTTCGAATTCAAATTAGAAAATATACGTTAAATATATACGATATATTTAACCGCATTTTGTTTTAATTATGAATTAAACAAAAAGAGAGAATTGGAAATATTTAAATGTTTTAAGTACGGATACCGGATTCATAATCAATATGTGTAGGAATTGGTTGGGATTGACATTTGATTAAATGTTAAATATTAATTGAATTTTTTAATTAATCATTTAATATTATTTTGATTTGAAATTAATTATTCAAATTAATTGTTGAATTAAAATAAAGGAAGTCAAAATGTTGACTTCACTTACGGGAAAAATCAATGTTTGAGTTAGTGGAATATTGAGTGTCTTTAACCAAACTTGCATGTTTACCATAATCCCACAAATTTGAGTGGGATTTTGAGTGTTAAAATTTGATGATGAATATCTAAATATGACTCTATAAATAGAGTGATTACATTAAAATTCTTCTAGAAAGAAAGTCCCTCACAAATTCTCTCTTCACATATATTAAATCCCTTCTAAGTTTAGTCACTCACCGGATTCCACAATCCCGTTCTAAGGCCGGAGAATAGTAGGGAAGACACTAGTGGTGGTTCGAAATCGATTTGTGAGGAAAAAGGAATTTGAACTACAAAAGGTTAGTACTCAAACTCCTTGAGTTTTAATACTTATGAACATACTAGTTAATTTACTATAATTGATGTACTTAGAGTGCCTAAGATCCAAATTGCTTCCGCACGTGTTATAGTAACACCATCAGTCACCTGATTTGTAACGAACCAAAATTTCTATAGATTCAGAGTCGTTACTAAGGTCTCATACTTATCTCTAATGCGGAAATATAATTCTTAAAAAAAAACATCAACTATAGTATAAATGTCGAAAACATTTAAAACATCTTCTTGAAAACATAGTCATGGTCTTACGTGTTTAAATGCGAAATACTGAAATTTAGAGAAAATAAAAGAAATACAAAATAATTTAAAATAATGAAATGCATAACAATCTATTCTAACCTAAAACTAGAAATTTAAATATGAATCTACCCTATGCACGTGCCACAGTCTCTGCTCATGATGTCGTCGTCCTTAGTACAAGTGCACCTTGCCTTTACCTGAAAAATGATGTGGCACACAGCCTGAGTATTTCGAAGAATACTCAGTAAGTGGCCCCACTATAGGGGGTCAAGCAAATGCAAACACATGCAATTATGATTTAGGGGTCTATCTCTAACATCATAGTGGTGCCCTCCAGTCTCAAACAAATTGGATGTATAGTACTTCCCTACACACGACTCACACGTGCGAGTGTGAATCCCCAAGGCGCTCGCACACTCTTGGACCCTCTAGTTAAGCTAATCTGTAGCAACGTTCGAAGTTTAGCAGAACCCCATAGTGTCATGCGCCTCATGAACACCCTCATCATCATACTGTGTGCGTTCGCACTTATCATCTCTAGGGGAAGTAGCCCTATGCTTATTAACATAAAATATGCATAAGGTCCCTCTGAATCCATCATAATCTTCTTCTGACACAACCCTCTAGTCTCATCTCTTTGTTACTCTAGGTAACACATGCTCATGGATATTTATATTAATATCATTTTATGCTCTTAGGGTTGTGTCCTATGTCGGTCTATCGACGTGATGCAATATGGCACTCATCATCATACGACATGCTCAATATGGAAAACATCGTCATATTAAGACAAACATCATGCAATCATCATACTCATCATATCGCCACAAAGTGCATCAAACATATCAAATATATGGAAATATACATATATTACGCACATCATCATACAACACAACTCAAACATCATCCTACGATACTGCTCATACATCATCATAACTCATATTAAGATAAGCTCTAGATTCATCCTTGATTTTTAAGCAATCAGGATGTTACTTCGTGATAAAATTTAGGTTAGCTCTCGATTTTTAAGCAGCTAGAAGGTTACCCTAACTCAAAATGAACTCAAGATTAATTCTAAATTTTAAAATAATTAGGATGCTACCTTATAATAAGATTAAAAGATAGCCTTTGATTTTTAACTAATCACGTAACCATTGGAAAATTATAATAATAATAATAATAATAATAATAATAATAAATCATCTAAAAAAATAGAAAAATAATAATAACAACTAATACATCTCTCTAAACTCTCACACCAATCTTCCCCTAAAATACTCAACTAATCTCACAACCCTCCTTCAAGGAAAAAAAAACAGAAACACAAAACAAATAAAGGATTTTCTTGGAAGAGAAAAGATTTTCGAGGTGTGAAGAAAAAAAAAATAGAAACAAAAATAAAAGATATTCTAGGGTGAGAATAGATTTTGTGGGAAGAAAAAAATTTAGGTAGACAATGGGAGGAGTTTCATTTGAAAAGGCAAATATTGAGATTTTACCTTCTCCTTTTTCTTTTATCTCGTTATTAATTTGCTAAAATTACTTAGTTAGAAATTGCATAGCCATTTTTAAGAGAGAAAAAAAAAATTATAATCAATGATATTAATGTTAGGTATGAAATTTTACCTTTTCTTTTATTGAATCTTTTATTGAATGATATTAATGTTAGGTATAAAATTGGTTGACCATTAGGCTGTGATAATAGGTTAAACCAAATTTAGGTGTAAAATGACTAAAATGTCCCTATAATTATGTATCACTAACTAATGACCAAAGTGACCTCTAAATGACATAAAATTTGATGAGGAGCCTTATGTCATGACGTAAAGGGATTACACAAAGTTACAAGACCATTGGAATATGTTGAATAATTAAACCAAGATTTGGGGTGGTGAATGACCAAACGACACTTATGAAAATTCTAAGATGTTTTTTTTTTCAAGATCCTAGAAAAGAAATACTATAGAAAATTATATGAGACTCATTTATGATATTAAGGGTAAGTAAGCAAGATTTTAAAAAGATTATGACAACTTGGAAATGTGAAGTAAGACAAAAAAGTACAAAACTACCTGTATGGAGAGAAAACCCAAATTTTCACCAACCACGAGAGTTTAAATATTATTCACCAGAAAGAGTTAAAAATGAGGTAGAGAAGATGGTTAGAATTGGTGAAGGACTATGATATAGATATCCATTGCCACCCTAGAATAGAAAATGTGGTCGCGTATGCCCTAAGTAGAAAAATGGCCTACTTGCCGGTCCTCATTAGGGAGATGTAAGGGTACCAAAAGATTTCGAGCGAGCCAACGTATCTGTAATGACCGAGGGAGTCATAGTGCAGCTGACTTGACTCGCAGTACAACCTACGCTTAGATAAAGAATTATTACCTCCCAACGAGAGGATCCTAACCTACAGAAAGTCCTAAGCCAGCTAGTCGAGAGTCCAGTAGACGAATTCTCGAAATCCTCAGATGAAAGACTATTGTATAAGGGACGTCTGTGTGTCCTGACAATAGAGGAGCTAAAGAAAGAGATATTAACAGAGACACACAACTTGGTATTTGTCATGCACCGAGGAGGTACTAAGATGTACCAAGATTTAAAACATCACCTCTGGTGGAGGAACATGAAGAGAGAGGTAGCCGAGCTTGTTAGTGTGAGCTTGTGGCCCAAGCAGATGGACAAACAGAGCGCCTAAACCAAATCTTAGAGGATATGCTACGCGCTTGGCTTGCGTATTAGACTTTAAGGGAAGTTGGGATTCCAAGCCATTATTGGAATGACACCATTTGAGGCTCTGTATGGGAAACAATGCAAGTCCCTACTAGGTTGGGACGAACTAGGTGAGAGAGAGCTAGTAGGACCCGAACTGGGACGAAGTAGGTGAGAGCGAGTATGTGTACCACTCAAAGTAGACAAAAGAACTACGCCGATGTAAGACGTAGAAGTTTAGAGGTTGAGATACGGGACCCAGTATTAATAAAGGTAACACCAATGGAAGATGTCTTGAGGTTCAGACGCAAGGGCAAGTTAAGTCCCAGATTCTGCGCACCATTCAAGATTCTCGAGCGAATCGATCCAGTAGCATATAAGTTAGCCCTCCCTCTCAGGAGTACACGATGTATTTCACGTGTCGATACTGAGGAAATACATGATGGACCCTGTCCATGTAATAGACTACGAAACCCTCCAACTCAACGAAGATTTGAGTTACGAGGAAAAAAACTCATAAGAATCTTAGCTCGGGAAGTAAAAACATTATGCAATAGGGATATTACGCTCGTTAAGGTGCTGTGACGAAATCACCACACCGAAGAGGCCACGTAGGAGCATGAGGACGAAGTAAGAGTAAAATGCCCTGAGTTAGGAGAGACTTACTTTCGAGGACGAAAGTCTTTTTTTTTAGGGGTATATGATGTAACGATGGTAGAGTTAAAAAAAAATAATAATAACAACTAATCTCTATCTCTCCAAACTCTCACACAACTCTTCCCCTAAAATACTCGACTAACTCCTCACAACCCTCCATCATTCACAAGAAAAAAAACAAATATAGAAAGATTTTCTAGGAAGAGAAGGTTTATGGAGATAATGGAAGAGAGTTTATTTGAAAAATTTAGTAGCCAATTTTACCTTCTCCTTTTTCTTTTATTAAATGATATTGATGGGTTGAAATTGGTTAGTTAGAAATAAAATAACACTAACAATATTTGGTAAATTGCATAGCCATGGTTTAAGAAAATTAGAATGGATTTTGTTTAATTGTATAGTCATTCTTCAGAAAAGAAAATCAGATTTGATTGAAAATGGAAGTACTTTAAACCCAATTAAAAATAATAATTTATCGTGATATTTTTAGAAAAGAAAATCAGAATCAATCAATTAAACAAGTAGTAAAGTTAACCAAAGTATTACAAACAAAGAAACGAGTCCTACACCATAGAGAGAAAAAATGGAAGATAGAAAAATCATTATAATTTGTCCTGTGAATATAATATTATAATAAACAATATTTGGATGGAATGATCTCAGCCACATGAATTAATATTGACATATTTTTATCTAAGTTTTATTATCCAACACAATTTAGAAATAACGACAATATGGAATTGACATATTTTTAATTTAAGTTTTATTATTTAACACAATTTAAAAACAATGAAAACATAGAATTGACATATTTTTAATTTAAGTTTTATTATCCAACACAATTTAGAAACAATAAAAACATGGAATTCGATTTTTACTAAGACCGTTTTAAACCCATATTTCATATTGTTAGTTGAATTATTAATTAAAATGTGAAATACTAACAAAAGGTGACGAACGGTGCGATAAGAAGCGAACCCCAACAACCTTTGGAGTAGCTCTCAAGGAACAAAAGCTTACGTTAATTAAATTAGAGAGTACATCGACTAAGGCCAACCAATAAGTGGTCTTACTATAGGATAGACTAAAAAATTGTATGAATTATGATGATACATGAGTTGTATTGTATGATGTCGTATACTAGTATATGATGATAATTTGTCGTCTAATTACTTAAAAATGAGCTTATCTTAATCTTAGGATAGCAGCCTAATTACTTAAAAATCAAGAGCTAACCTTGATTTCATCTTGAATTAGGGTAACCTCTTAGTTGCTTAAAAACCAAGGGATAACCTAAAAGTTTATCATGAAGCAACATCTTGCTTAGTTAAGAATTAAGGATCAGCCTAGAGCTTATCTTAATCTTAAGGATCAACCTAGAGCTTATCTTAATCATGAGGTAACATCCTGATTAATTAAAAATCAAGGATGAATCTAGAGATCCACTTAATCTTAGGGTAGCCTCTTAATCGCTTAAAAGCTAAAAGCTAACTCTATCGCTTATAACATACCCTGATCATGATATTTAATCTCAAGCCATAACCTCATCATGTCATGTTCTTTGGAGTTTTAGAAAGACCTTTTATCTTTGTTACAGGCAGGTTTCAATTTCAGTCATTTATGGTAAAGAGAGAGATAGAGAAATTTAGAGATTTAGCTGTTATACATTTTATACTTATGAGAGAAGTGACAAAATATTAATATAACATTTTTGAAATTTTAAGGTTATTATTACAAATATCAATTTCAGTCCCGTTTAAGGATATTATTATAATATTTAAAATTATTATAATATTTAAAATTATAAAGTTTAGAAGTATTTTCTATAATTTAACCACTTCCAATTTAAATAAAAATATGCTATTAGCATATTATTATTACTCTAGTCCTAAACTATATGTGTATTATATATATATATAAAATAATAGTTTAAGGTGGGTTTATTCCATCATTAAATGATAAAATAAATATTTTAATAAAAAAATCTTATTAAATAAAAATTATTTTATAAAATTGTGCTTAATTTAAAATTTATTTTAGAACAAAATGATACAAGATAAATTATAAAAAAAAACGGAAAAAATAAAATATATTTATAAATGAATATAACAGTCGAAATAATTTGTTATTTAGTATTTTTTTTATTGAAAATAATTTTTTTAGAAAAAGGTTTAAATTGGAAATATTTGGAAGGACCACAGTTTGAAAATTTTAGTTTTTATCAATTGATTATTGAAAAAGAGACTAGGCAATAATCTATTTTCAGAAAATGTAAAAAAAAAAATTAAATATTGTCATTTTAACATAAATACTATACATTTAATTATATTTAATTACAGAAATAAATATCTATGATTTAAAAAATAGGGTAATTCAAATAAGAGTTGTCCCAATTAAGAAGATATCTTATCTATCTCCTATTTAGTTTTTTTTTTTTTTTTTTTTTAAGATAAATTATCTTATCTATGACTACTTGAATTCATCTATAAATAAACTCGAGCCGCCATGAAATTTTACATCCCGGTGTCTCCACATACATTTTTCCTTTCATCTTCTCTGTTTTGTTCTTTATGTTCTTCATTTAGATTGGGTGTGTGAGTTGTGCGATCCTAACAAATGGTATCAGAGCTAGGAGATATTCACCACGATACGTGAAGATAGAAAGTTTAAAGATCGAGATTAAGAAGATTGATGGATCAAATATCAGTTTCTAAAAAATATAGATTGAAGATTATCTTCCCACAAAGATCTTCACAAATTATTGTCCAAAGTGAAGATGTCAGAGTCGAAGAAGTGGTTCAAAAACAAAATGACACCAAATTGTGAGGAGGTGCCAGTAGACGTGGACATGAAGAATGAGAACGAGTTGTGGCTCTGAATACCAAAAAACCTGCAGTTGGTGGGTGAGCTCGGCCTTGGCATAGATCTGGTTTGCTTGGACGACAATACCATGTGCTCGCCTAGGTTGTCGTTCGATTCTTCCTTGTCGATGATGTGCATCGTGAGAGGCAATAGGAGAGTGGAGGTGGTAGGTTGGATGTTGTGAATGTTTGCTGAATCCACCACACCTAAATGGTGTGAGAATTCTCTTATTTATAATCATTTACAGAATACAGAAATATGGTAAATTACAAATAATATGGAAATAGCGATAAAAGGAAAAAATAATAAAGGAATACAATATATTTGTCTTTAATAAAATGGCAAATATGGTAACCCGTAATGTAAGGCAAATATCTAGATATTTGCCTTATAATGAACGGTCAACTATCCTTAACACCCCCCGCAAGCTGAGCGTCGGATTTGAACGAACGTGAAGCTTGGATCTGAAAAATTCAAAGAGAGGTCGAGAAATACTCTTTGTGAAGATGTTAGCAACTTGGAGATGAGAGGGTACATATTGTGTGCGAAGTTTGCCAGCGATAACAAGTTCTCGAAGGAAATGATAATATAGTTCAACATGTTTGGCCCGCTTGTGAGAAACGGGATTAGAACTCAAAAAAATAGCACTTTTGTTTCACATAAGAGTAAGGGCTGCTGTGAAATAGGGACCTTGAGGTCATGTAAAAGATGCGTAACCCAAAGAAGTTCAGCAGCAGTTGTGGCAAGAGCACGATACTCAGATTCACAACTTGAGTGTGAGACAGTAGATTGCTTTTCGACACTCCAAGAAACGAGATTGTTACCAAGATAAATAGAATAGTCGGATGTAGAACGACGGGTATCGAGACAACCAGCCTAGTCAGCATCTGAATAAGCGACTAGTGTACTAGAAACAGTGGATGGACGAAAGGTAAGACCAAAGTGGAGTGTTCCTTTGACACATCGAAGAATACGTTTGATAGCAAGAGAGTGATCTACAGTAGGGGCATGCAAGAATTGACTGACAGAATTGACAGCATAGGCAATATCTGGACGCGTAATAGTCAAGTACTAAAGAGCGCCAACAAGAGATCTGTAGAGAGTAGGATCAGAGAAAGGAGAACCATCAGCAGTTAGGTGTTGAGAAACAACCATGGGAGTGTGAACTGGTTTGCTATCGAGCAACTGAGCACGAGTAAGAATATCTTGAGCATATTTTAATCGACTAATAAAGAGACCATCAGGAGTGGGTGAAGCTTCAAGACCAAGAAAGTAACTGAGAGAACCCAAATCTTTGGTAGCAAACTCAGAATGAAGCTTGTGAGTAAAGCTGTCAATAAGAGATGAGTTGTTGCCGGTAACAATAATGTCATCAACATAAAGAAGCAAATAGATAAGGTTAGATTGCTGATGAAAGACAAAAAGGAACGTGTCAGCGCGACTGCAAGAAAACCCAAGTGTGAGAAGAAATGAGCTAAAACGCTGAAACCAAGCACGAGGAGCATGCTTTAAGCCATAGAGAGCTTTCTTTAATAGACAAACATGAGTGGAAAATCGAGGATCAATATACCCAGGAGGTTGTTCCATATGAACACATTCAATAAGAGTGCCATTGAGAAAAGCATTCTTGATATCAAGTTGTCGAAGAGGCCATTTATTTGTGACTGCAATAGAAAGCACAACACGGACAGTGGTAGCTTTGACAACCGAACTGAAAGTGTCAGTGTAGTCAAGACCAGGAACCTGAGTATAACCTTTGGCAACAAGACGAGCCTTGAAACGCTCGACGGATTCATCAGGCAAATATTTAATACGAAACACCCATTTAGAGCCCACGATGTTGGTGTTGGCAGGGCGAGGAACCAAAGTCCAAGTATCATTTTGTTGTAACGCTCGAATATCTTCATTCATGGCAGCCACCCAAGCAGGATTCTTAGCTGCAGATTTGAATCCTTTTGGCTCAGTGGATGCAAGAAGAGCAGAAAGAAGTCCAGATGAGCCCAAAATACCAAGATTTGCTGGATGACGAGTCTTGAATATACCAGCTTTGGCTCGTGTGATCATAGGATGAGTGCCCAAAGAAGAGAAATCAGCAGGAGGTTCAATAGAGGTCGAATTAGAAGTCGAGGGTGGCAAAGTGGAACCTGCAAGAGAAGTATCAACCTGCACAGACTCATCTACAAGGTCAGAACAAATATCACACGGGGATGAACTGGATCGAGGAATGTGCGGTGATGAAGTGGTAGGGGGGGATGAATCAATATGATGAAGATGTGGTTCCAAGAAATTTGAAATAGGAATAGAGGAAAGAGGTTGGGCTTGGGAGCTAGGGATAGCAGGAAAGTGAGTTTCATCAAATTGAGCATGGCAGGTGATATATAGCTTAGTGGTGGCGGGATCAAGACAGCGGAACCCTTTATGAGCAGAATTATAACCCAAAAAAATACAAGGAATGCTGCGGGGAGAAAGCTTGTTAGGCATATAATCACGCAAATAAGGATAAACACGACAACCAAAGGGATGAAAATTGTCATAATGTGGAGTGTAGCCATAAAGGAGTTCAAAGGGTGACTTACCTCCAAGAAGTGGAGTAGGCAACCGGTTGATAATGTAAGCTGCAGTGCTGAAGGCGTCAACCCAAAAACAAGGAGAAAGATGAGAGTGAAAGAGAAGGGCCAAGCCAGTCTCAGTCACATGACGATGTTTTCTCTCACCACGACCATTTTGAGCAGGTGTATATGGACAAGAGAGTTGATGGTGGATGCCAGAATTACGTAAATGAGTTTTGAAACAAGTACTAGTAAATTCGGTACCACCATCGCTTTGAAATACCTTGATACGAGAAGAATATTGATTTTCCACAAATTTTTGAAATTGAAGAAAAATATCAAAAAAATCAGATTTAAATTTTAAAGGGTAAAACCAAGTGAATCGAGAATAATCATCAATAAAAATAGCATAATAAAGAAAACCCAAATTTGATTTGACGGGAGAAGGACCCCAAAGATCACAATGAATAAGATCTAACACATGAGACGACCTACGTTCATTGCGGGAATAAGGCAATCGATGACTTTTCGCAAGCTGACAAGTATTACATAATGATGGAGAAGGCAATAAAGACGTAAGAGAAAGATGACCTTTTCTATTTAAAAAATAAATAACATAATGATTCACATGACCCAGACGAGCATGCCATAAATCATATGAAGCACGTAAAGATTTGTTTCTAAGGGCTGAAATAAAAGCAGAGTTGCCGCGCTCCAGCAGATATAGCCCTCCATCTCTTTTACCGGTTGCCACCACCCTTCCTGTTTGACGATTCTGGATAGTAATAAGATTATTAGTAAATGTAACGGAGAGAGGAAAATTAGACGTTAATTTACTTATGGAAATAAGATTTGTAGTGAGGTGAGGGACAACCAAGACATCTAATAAGTGAATATTTGAAACAGGAGAAAGAGTACCAGTGTGGGTAATGGGTAGGGATGCACCGTTTCCTACGATCACAGAGTCCTTACCCGTGTAATTTTTAGACTGATCCAGAATAGATGGGTCGGCAGTCATATGGGTCGAAGCTCCAGTGTCCAGAAACCAATCAGCAGCATCGAGTCCAGCAATAGAACATGACGTGTTAAAGGCTTCAGCAAGGTGAGCATGAGAAGAATCAGGTCGAACATACCGTTGGTTGCAGCGGTCAGCATAATGACCCTCTTTGCGGCATATTTGGCAGTGAGGTGGTCGACGACCCTGACTTGAGTGGGTTCGTCCTCGATTAGAAGAGTTGTTTTTGTGAGAATAAGAACGACCTCGCTGGTTGGTAATGGAAGCAGGGTGGCTTCCATGGGTGCGACCGCGATTAGTGGCTGTGAATGCTGTAGGAGTGGTGTCAGAGGACTCAAGGGAGCACTGGAACAACTCAAAACTTTCAGCTTTAGAGACTAAATCTGCAAAACAGGGGATAGACGTGAGAGCCATCTGAGTAGTAGAAAAAGCTGAAAATTCGGTGCCGAGTCCACGAAGGAACCAGTGCACTTTATCAATGTCCTCGACGGGTCTGCCAATGGCATGAAGTTGGTCACAAATTTTTTTGAAGGCACGGGCATACTCAGCAACAGGTTTGGTGCCACGTTTCATCAACTGCAAGTCATCCTTGAGTCTCAGTTCACGAGCTTTCGACTGATGGCTGAACGTAGTTTCCAACGCAAGCCAAACATCACGTGCAGTAGATAGACCAACGACAACAACCATGGCTTCCTCAGTGTGAGAGGAGAGCAGGAGACAGAGAAGTCGTTGATCGGCTGCTCTCCATGCCAAATATTTGGAGTTGAGTGTTGAGAAGAAAGAGGAGGTTTCTGGTTCAAAGCGAGGTGGTGGAACCATAGTTCCATCGACATAGCCCAGCATGTCTTAACTCTCAAGGAGAGGGAGAAGTTGGCTTTTCCAGAGAAGATAATTGGAGGAAGAAAGTTTGATGGTGATCATATGGATTAGAGTATTGAAAGGAAGAAGATGATAAGAAGATTCAGAAGCCATAGAGAAGACAGGATCAGGGTTGTTAAACCGAAAGGGCTCTGATACCATGTGAATGTTTGCTGAATCCACCACACCTAAATGGTGTGAGAGTTCTCTTATTTATAATCATTTACAGAATACAGAAATATGGTAAATTACAAATAATATGGAAATAGCGATAAAAGGAAAGAATAATAAATAAATACAATATATTTGCCTTTAATAAAATGGCAAATATGGTAACCCGTAATGTAAGGTTATAATGAACGGTCAACTATCCTTAACAGATGTGAAGAAGGTTCTGAAGACAAGAGTGAAGGCTGACCATCTGTTCATAGTGCCAAGGTTCATTCATGGTATCGAAGGTTAGAGATCTTGAAGGATTGGAGTGGTTCTCCATCATCACTACTCAGTATGTTGTTTTCGCTCATGTGGGCGGCAACATCAGCATCTGAAAATCTCTTTCACTCGAAGTTATTTAGGCTGCGTTCTTGAGAAGCTTTGAGGAAATACGAATATCGAAGCAAAATTTGTGGATCTTGTTCATGCGAGCAATGCAACTAGGGCTGTGAAGCATCCATTTAGGAATTTGCTCCAGTGGAAGAATCAGTCGTAGTTGATCACGAAGTATTTAGAATTTTGGCATTTTAGCTGTTTACTAGAAAAAATTCAATTTTGTTTTAGCTCATGTGATTCTGCAAAGCTCAAGGATCGGTAGGCTCTAGGGTTGATCTTGTTGACGCTATCCAGAAATGCAGTGGAAGCTTAAGGATCAGTTGGCTCCAAGGTTGATCCAATTGGTGCTGTACAAAAATACGGTGGAAGCTTAAGGATGGATAGACTCGATGGTTGTGTTGGAATTTATGCCCTAAAATCTCGTAATTAATTATTTAGTTTTGAACAATAATTTTATTATTTTATTTGTAATTTAATTGTTGTCCATGGTATGAAAATCCAAGGTTATTAATGTAATCTTGAATAGTATGTGGTTGACATACAAAATGATCGTGTTCAAGTAATAACCTAAAGAGTATATGGATAAGGTTGAGTGCCTCATCCTGGTAACACTATTGATACGACCCACTTTGTAATTGTTACAAATGATTTGATCCAAATCGTTCATGTGAGACATGTAAGTAGGAGTATCCTATACAATGAGTTTGTATAAGACTGGACCAAGAAATATTTAATATCTCTTTATAAATCCGTTAATTAAGAAGATTAATATTTCACATCATGATCATATGCGACTCGATCTTAATCCTGAGTGAGTTATGAACTCCTGCCTGTGAGGGCTTGTCCTTTAATTTATAAGGGTGAAAATGACTCTTCTAGCCCATTCAATATGCTTACCATTTTTGGGACTTGACTAAATAGGGAGTTGGGAACATAATACCATGAGATGGAATTCACTCCTTTCCATATAAGGAAAGTAGATGAGTTGTTCTCAAGTACAGATTTACAATGGGGCCCACCCTCTCATTGCCGTGAGAGGGACTTGGTTTATGATTGGATCATAAACAAATTGTTTATTAGAGAATAATGATACTTAAGGTGAAAGATGTAATTATAGGAGTAAAACGGACTTTTGACCCAGTTGTAATTATGAATAACTCGTGAAGGATCGACTTGCTTGCAATGGTTATATCAATGGACATAACTTGTCCTGCAGCGCATAAGAGTGCAACTCTAAATTTATTAGAGCTTATAATCGGTAGGTTCACAAGGTCCCCTTGCTAGCTGATAGTAACGCTAAAAGGTTCCATTTATTTAAAAGAAAATTTAAAGGGTTCAAATTGTTATTTAATATATTGTATATATTAAATATAAAAGAGAAAATAAATTTAATTTGAAATATCAAATTAATATTTAATATATTAGATATATTAATTAAGTAGATAAAGTATATTTAATTTTAAAGTTTAATTAATATTTAATATATTAGATATATTAAAAGAAAAATATATTTATTGTATTTGATACCATTAAATATTAAATCAATTAATATATTTTGATACATTAAATAAGAATATATTTAAAATGTGAATAAATTTAAATTAGTTAAATATATATTAGGATATTTTATAATATCTAAATATGATTTAAATATAATTTGTATAAAATATTGTATCATAATATATTAAATATGTAAATATATTATTTGGCAAAAGATTCTCTAATAGTCCCTATAAATAGGACTAGGTTGAGTCAAATATAGACCAATATCTCCCCCTTTCTCTCAATAATGAAATTACATTTCCACATAATTCTAGAAACTATTATTCTCCAATCCTTTAGGGATTTTCTTTTAAGAGACTCTCACAATCCTTACCTTGTGTTCGAGTCATAGCAAAAAAGATCTCGTGGAATGTTGAAAAGTTTTTGCATGGTTGAAAAGGTTTAAGAACTTGCAAGCTAGGGTTTCTACAAAGGTAGAGTTTTTAGTTTCGTATTTATTGCTTTTCTTTTAATTCTTAATAAAATCAAAACGGTTTTCAATGCTTCCGCTACATGGATGAAGAGTTCATTCCCTTCATGTTGATCCAGTTGATACTATCCAAGTCTATGGCACTGTTGCTGAGAGTGCTACATGGTGTATGAACATGACTGTTGTTGTTGAGAGTGCTTCAAATTCAAGTCTATGGCACAATAGACTTTGACATATGAGCGTCAAAACGAATGAAGATGCTGACTGTGAAAGAAGTTTTTGAAGGTCTGAAATCTGTTGATATGAGTCCTTGTGAGAACTGTGTTATGAGCAAACAAAAACGAGTTAGCTTCACAAAGGCTGCCAGAGAATTGAAGAAAGTGCGGTTTGAAATGATCCACACAGACGTATGGGGACCATCTCAAGTTCCATCAGTTGGCGGATCAAGGTTTTACATCATCTTCATCGATGATTTCAACAGGAAGGTGTGGATTTATTTACTGAAACACAAGTCAGATGTGTTTGCCACCTTTAAAAAGTGGAAAGCTGAAGTTGAAAATCAGACTGGCTTGAATACCAAATGCCTAAGATCTGACAATACAGGAGAGTACGACATGTTAGAATCAAAGCATTTTGTGCAGCTGAGGGAATTCAATTAATGAGGATAATTCTCAGTAAAGCAAAACAAAATGGTGTTGCTGAAAGGATGAACAGAACATTAAATGAGCGGACAAAGAATATGAAGATTCATTTTGGGCCGATGCGGTAAATACAACAGCCTACTTGATCAATAGAGGGTCGTCAGTACCATTGAAGTTCAAATTGCAAGAAGAAGTATGGACAGGAAAAGAACTCAAGTACTCTCACTTGAGAACTTTTGGTTGTACTACGTATGTTTGTCTTGATCCAAAGAAGAGTAACAAGCTTGGCGCTGAGCCTGTGAAGTACTATCTCATAAGCTATTATTCTGACATGTTTGGGTACAAGTTTTGGGATGACAATAACAGAAAAGTCCTAAGACATTGTGATGTGACTTTTGATGGAAATGTTCTATATAAAGACAAAGAGAAGAAAGATTCCAAGACAACGAAGCAAGTGGAAGTTGAAGTTGAGTTGCGGAAAGATTCACCAAGTGATGTTGTAGCAAATACTCAAGAAACTCTTGAGATTGTTTCTGAGGAATCAGAGGTGGAGCAAGTGACACCTGAGCAGGTGTTGAGAAGACCATCCAGAACTATCAGAGTACCCGATATGTATATATCTTCATTACACTATTTGTTGCTGACTGATGGAGGGTAACTAGAGTTCTTTGATGAGGCTCTACGGATACAACCAAGTGGGAGCAAACCATGGATGATGGGATGTCTAGGCTTCAGAAATGCGTTGCTCTTTCATCTATTGAGAGATGTTGAGTACGTGGCAATGTTGAAGTTGGAAATGAGATGATCTGAATGATAGACTATCTAGAAGAATTGAGTAAGAAACAACACAAGAAGATTCTTTATATAGATAGTCAAAGTGTCATACAGTTGGTGAGGAACCAAGTCTATCATTCAAAGACAAAACACAAAAAGCGATACAATTTCACTCGCAAGTTAGTGGAAGATGGTGATGTGTTTGGAGAAGAAAGAGAGTGCAAAGAATCCAGCAAACATGTTGAAAAAATGTGTTGATGTTGGAAAGTTGAGGTTGTTCAAAGCCTCCATTGTTATCAAAATGTAGTTTCTTCATTCTCTATATTCTCGTACATACATGAAGCCATCAATATGAACCTTGAGTCAGAGTTCTCCTTGCATTTTCTTTCTCCTGTTCTTTGTGTTCATCTAGATCGAGTTTGTGCGTTGCTATTAGATTCTAACAGCCGTGTGCTGTGAGATCCTAATAGCTGTGTGCTGTGAGATCCTAACAGCCATGTGCTATATCATTTGTTAGGTAAAGACAAGACACATTTTCTCTCTCTTATTCTTTATGTTCATCTAGATCGAGTTTGTGCGTTATTGTGCGATCCTAACAACCATGTGCTACATCATTTTTCAGGTAATGGCATGACGCCCGTGTACAATTAATGATGACATCGCAATCAGAGACCATAACACTTGTTAGGGGTGTACATGGTCCGGGTTGGGTTGTGTTGAGCAATTTTTTTGACCCAACCCAAAAGTTCGGGTTGGTTGAATTGGTAACCCAACCAAACCCGAAACTTTTCACAACCCGACCCAACCCAACCCTCTATTTTCGGGTTGGGTTTGGGTTGGGTTGTTAATTTTTTTTTTTTAAGTTTTATTTATCATCAATTTATAATTATTCGGATACAATCTTATATAAAATATATTAAAAATTTACAAACAAACACAAATCAATCCATAATTATTCCAAAAAAAAAAACCAAATTCAATAAAAAACGAGCGACAATTGTAACATATTAACATAGTTCGAGTGAAAATTGTGACATATTAACATAGTCAACATATCATAAAACAAAAGAATGCCCGACATTTCTTGAAAATGGGTTAAAATAGGAAAATATAAAGATATATCATGAAATTAAATAAACAATAAAAATGATTAATTTAAAGATATTGTATATAACAAAAGAAACATATAAAAATATTTTAGTTGAAATATGTTTACTTATTTGATAGAGATAGATAGCCCTAAATTATTAGAAATATAATAATGTTGCAACAAATAGAAAATAAATATATTAGAACAAAATTGGTGAACATTCACGTATAAAATTATTGGTTTATCTTTAAATATATTTAAACTAAAATTTAAAATTATTGGTTTATCTTTAAATATATTTAAACTAAAATTTAGAATTATTTGTCGGTAGGATAGAATTCTTTAAATATATTTAAACTAAAATTCACAATCATTTGTCTATCTTTAATACTTATAAATATAATTTATGAACATATAATTGTTTGTTAGTACGGTATTTTTAAAAAATATATATTTTTAAATATATTTAAACTAAAATTTAGAATTACTTATCTATAGAACATAATGGATAGAGTTCTTTAAATATATTTAAACTAAAATTACCAATTATTTGTCTATCTTTAATACTTATAAATATAATTTATGAACATACGGTATTTTAAAAAAATATATATTTATACTTGTCTATAGAACATGATGTATAAAATTCTTTAAATATATTTAAATTAAAATTTACAATTATTTGTCTATATTTAATACTTATATATAATTTATCAACATATAATTGTTTGTTAGTATGGTATTTTTAAAATATATATATATATATATATATAAAAGAAAAAAAACATACATTGAAAAAATATATATAATATAAAAGAAAAAAAAAACAAATATATATAATATAAAAGGAAAAACAAACCATGTATATGCCAAACCTATTATAAATATAGTTTTTAAATATATTTTATATATTTTAATTTGGCTCGGATCAACCCGAGGATTTTACTCACGAACCCGAAACCAAACCGATTCAGTTCGGGTTCAGAAAAATGAACCAACCCTTATAGTTCAGGTTGGGTTGGTCCGGGTTGTCGAGTTGAATGTACACCCCTAACACTTGTATAGGCTAGTAGTATATTTGATTTCCTAGATTTAAGTTAGAATAGGTTGGTATGCATTTCATGTTTCAAATTAATTTTCATTAATATTATTAATTTCATGTCTGAATTATGTTTTGAACATGTAAAACCATGACGGTATTTTCAATGACGAAGTTATTTTTACATTGAAATTTATGATTTTATTAATGATATTTTAAGAGCTATATTCCGCATACGAGCCGGCTAAGATGATAGTAGTGATTTTAGGTACTTGAAATCTAGCTTTAGCTAGAGATATTGCATTGCACTAGGCATGGTCTCGTAAGACACATCCGAGCATGAAGCCATCTTTGCTTGGATTCCTCCTATTGGTGCTACCGATGGTATGCTCTGCTCATGCCGGAAGAAGTTAAAAGGATCAGCCTTCGTTTTCACTTCCACTAACCTTTCAAAGTTAATTCCAAAATATTGATGCCCCCAAATGCTTGCTTCTTCATAGCTAGTCGGGATCCCATCCTCGTTGTTTCTTCCAATGTCAAGGTCTTTGTTGTTAATGTATGCAGCTCTCGGCGATTTCGATACGAAAGGAGTCATGTAATCATGGAGCTCTCGGATCCATTCCAAGTGTCTCGAATCAGCATCGGGTCGGTGCCATGTAGCGTAGTAGCCGATATGTATGGGATGCCTAGCTCGATGTGGGTTGGGGGTATCTGTTTCAGAAATCTCATTCATTTTACCTCCAAAAGGGATCAGTACGAGCTGCAATGTTTCTAGTTCTTCAATTTTGAACCTTTCCCATATACCATTGAGGGCGGTTTCTGAGATGGGTTCAGTGGCATAATCAGATTTGATCTTGTACCTGCCATTGCTGAGTTGGGTGGTTCTATCAAGCAATAGTTCCAAGCTTTCAGCAGAAACAAACACACTTGCTGAAAAGGCCATTGATTCAACCCAACTCATTTCGAGACAGTCTTCTTTTGTGAGCTCCAACTCTGGGAAAGCCTTTGCCATAAGAGAAACAAGTTCTACTGCCTCTCCAAGAAATAAGGAGAAGAATGAAGCCTTCATAATTCTTCCACCTCCATCGCTTGAATTTGAAGCTGGTAAGATATTTTCGATTCGGTAAGTTGACTCAACTAAAGAAATGTCAACTCAAACCAATTCTCATTTGTTCCAATTTTTTAAAAAATTAATCCAACCCCAAATTCGAAAAAAAACATCTAACCAATAATTTTGCGTTAGAAAATAAGTTAGCATAATTCTCCGATCATATGAACCTCAATAGGGTGACGAAAGAATTAAGCAAACCTGTGACCCAAGCGGTGATGAACAGATCTTCATCTGCCTCGGGTGCAACGTATTGCCACCGATGGATTAGCTTAGCTGCATTGAGGTCCCAACTTTTGTGAACAGCAAAGGACGTAACCGTTGGCGGAACTCGAACCAACTTCAACTTCCATGTCAAAACAATCCCAAAGCTTCCTCCGCCACCCCCTCTAATGGCCCAAAACAAATCCTCCCCCATCGAATCCCTATCAAGAAGCTTCCCATTTGCATCCACAAGTTGAGCATCCACCACATTGTCCACGGCTAGACCATATTTTCTTACAAGCATCCCGAACCCCCCAAGCCCAAGGTTAGCCACTAACCCGGCCGGAAATGCAAGGGTTCGACTTTTCTCGCCGATTTTGTAATACAGTTCGCCCACGGTCGCCCCGGATTGAGCCCATGCAGTCTCGTCTTCAGTGTCAATAGTAATTGAACTAAGGTTGATCAAATCGATCAACACAAATGGGACATTAGAGACGTAAGAACGACCTTCGAAGTCTTGGCCGCCGCTGCGAGTTCGGATTTGGAGGCCATGAGTTTTGCAGCAAATGACTGTGGTTTGGACTTCGGAAGCTTGCCATGGTGTGACGATGGCGACTGGTTTGGGCGTATCGGATTCTGCGAATCTGAGGTTTCGAATGGAGAAATTTAGAAGGTGAAGGTAAGAGGAAGAAGATGGAGTGTGAATTAGAGTTGAATTTGAATTATGGTTTGAGGAATGAAGAGAAATACAGTGAAGAAAATCTTGAAGATTGTCACTTCCACAACCCCATGATGCAAATGATACAAAAACAAGAGAGATGAAACTAAAATTGCTC
Source organism: Cucurbita pepo subsp. pepo (assembly GCF_057944985.1). Classification (NCBI taxonomy): domain Eukaryota; kingdom Viridiplantae; phylum Streptophyta; class Magnoliopsida; order Cucurbitales; family Cucurbitaceae; genus Cucurbita; species Cucurbita pepo. Next base: position 5,867,451 of record NC_141817.1, read on the forward strand.
AAAAAAATCTTCATTTCTATTTCCTTCTTGCACATCTTGTGCAAACGAGTTAATTATTTAGAAGTGCTCAACACAATATTTAATAGGGTATTAATATTTTAGATAATTCCACCCATTCAAGACTACCTAATCCAATTTAAGGTTAGTTTTCTTTAGAGGGTTTGGAAGTTCATTTTTTTTTTTTTTTTTTTTTTTGGGTCACCACTAACCCAAAATATGGTTATAATGCAACCCAACCTACCCTACTATTAAAATTATTATGAAAGTTAAGAACATTTAACGTTGGTTTGCTATGGATGTTACAAATATATTGTGTAATAACCCAAAAAAAAATTAGAAAAAAACGTAGGAAATTTTTTTCCCACATTGTTGAGAAGTGGGGAGTTGACCTACCGTATATAAGAAAGGTCACTCTTTTCATTTTAGCATCCCATTTAAACAGTTCAAAGCTAGTTGGAGAATATATTTTCTTATATCTTTATGTTAGCATTTTGCCTAATCCGACTTGGGTTTGATAGACTCGACTCTTTACTTTTAGTTTCAATGCTTTGGCCCCTTCTAGTTTCAACTCTACTAAAATGTTTAAAATTAATATAATTATGTTTTAGCTAATTTTAAATTATTTATCTATAATTAGACTATACTAAGTTTTTATGGCTAATTACACTTAGCTAATATAAATTATTAAGATAGTTTAAATTATTTTATGCAAAATTAGGTGAGTCAATTCCCACGTCAAAATTCTAATGGATGATTGTGGGACTTCTTAGGTATAATTAAATTTAATAGAATAGTGTTAAGCTAGTATCAAGTATTATCAAGCATCAAGGGGTTGTAGTAGCTTTAGCCTAGACTAACCAAGTAAGTGGTCTCACTACCAGTTTATTTATAATTTTATGCTGTATGATGACACGTGCCTGTGGCTTCGCATGTGTCATATACTCCTTATATGTGAAAGGTTATGAAATATATGTGTACGATATGATATGAAAATGAGATAATATATGTGATGAAATGATACGTTTACAACACGATATGCTTGACGACATATTCATAATATGATATATATGTTATGATGTAGTATGATTGACATGACATAAGATATGATATGTGCATAATATGAGACAATACGTTAGAAGAAATGATATAGTTATGATATGACATATGTTGACATGACTAGATATATGATATGATTGACATGCAATATGATGTATTAGGACAATGCACAACTTTTATATATGCATGAAAAATTATGATAAAATGATATGATATAAAAAGAAAGCACAATAGAGGTCGTTGTACAAGATAATAAAAAGAAAAAAGTTGGTATCTCAGGCATCATTGTGTATTCATGCATTGGAGAATACCCCTCTTTTATGATGGTACGGATGCGTACACTATTAACGATAATGATATTTTTTTTAAAAAAAGTGGAAGGATATTAATGAACTTTTTAAAATTTTTAAATATATTTGTAACTGCATTGTTATTACTTTTATTATATCATTAATATTGTTATTATTACTTTTATTATATCATTAATATTGTTATAGGGCTAATAGTTTGATAACTCATGGGTGGGGAGTCCACTAACTCATGTCTACAAAACAAAAGAAAAGAAAGGTCTTCGAGAGTCGTGATATCCAACAACAACTCTCCAATATCGTTTAAAACCGATTCGTGAAAGAGGAATAAATTGGAATCTTCCTTAAAAAAAAGACCATTATGATAAGTCAATTTTCAAATCCTCTATTTTACGTCCATCTATTCTAATTGATTGCTGTGTTATAAGAATGTACTCTGCTCCTAAAAAAGGTAAAAAATGGATTAAAATGACCCAAAATAGAATGTGTTATTTTAAAATTTTAAATTAAGTAAATATGCTTTAATAACCAAATTAATCTAATTATTATCCTCATTTAAGTTATTAAAGGTATTGAGAGAGAGTAATTGCAATATCAAAATCAATTTCATAAAAACTTTGATTAAAATACTCTCAAATTTTTTTATAGAAATAATATGATTGAATTTTAGATTGGAATAATTTAATTGGAAGAATTATTGAAAGAAGTAACTATAGGTTAGGTTGGCTAATTAAGAGAAATATCATCCATTTATAAGTAGGAACAATATTTCCATTATACATTTGAAAAAACAAAGTCCGAAAGTGAACAATATAATAATATTATATAATTCCATGATAAATAACCTTAGTCTTAATAATTTTAAGTTTTTAATAATCTAATCCATAAGCTTTAGAACCGAACAACGTTTCTGTTAAGGATAGTTGACCGTTCATTATAAGGCAAATATCTAGATATTTGCCTTACATTACGGGTTACCATATTTGCCCTCTTATTAAAGGCAAATATATTGCATTAATTTATTATTCTTTCCTTTTATTACTATTTCCATATTATTTGTAATTTACCATATTTCTGTATCCTGTAAATGATTATAAATAAGAGAACTCTCACCCCATTTCAGGTGTGGTGGATTAATCAAACATTCAGTGGTATCAGAGCCCTTTTGGTTTAACAACCCTGATCCTTTTTTCTCTATGGTTTCCGAATCTTCTTATCATCTTCTTCCTTTCAATACTCTAATCCATATGATCACCATCAAACTTTCTTCCTCCAATTATCTTCTTTGGAAAAGCCAACTTCTCCCTCTTCTTGAGAGTCAAGACATGCTGGGCTATGTCGATGGAACTATGGTTCCACCACCTCGCTTTGAACCAGAAACCTCTTCAACACTCAAACCTAAATATTTGGCATGGAGAGCAGCCGATCAACGACTTCTCTGTCTCCTGCTCTCCTCTCTCACTGAGGAAGCCATGGCTGTTGTCGTTGGTCTCTCTACTGCACGTGATGTTTGGCTTGCGTTGGAAACTACGTTCAGCCATCAGTCGAAAGCTCGTGAACTGAGACTCAAGGATGACTTGCAGTTGATGAAACGTGGCACCAAAACTGTTGCTGAGTATGCCCGTGCCTTCAAAAAAATTTGTGACCAACTTCATGCCATTGGCAGACCAGTCGAGGACATTGATAAAGTGCACTGGTTCCTTCGTGGACTCGGCACCGAATTTTCAGCTTTTTCTACTGCTCAGATGGCTCTCACCTCTATCCCCTGTTTTGCAGATTTAGTCTCTATAGCTGAAAGTTTTGAGTTGTTTCAGCTCTCCCTTGAGTCCTCTAACTCCACTCCTACAACATTCACAGTCACTAATCGTGGTCGCACCCATGGAAGCCACCCTACTTCCTTTACCAACCAGCGAGGTCGTTCTTATTCTCACAAAAACAACTCTTCTAATCGAGGACGAACCCACTCAAGTCAAGGTCGTCGACCACCTCACTGCCAAATATGCCGCAAAGAGGGCCATTATGCTGACCGCTGCAACCAACGGTATGTTCGACCTAATTCTTCTCATGCTCACCTTGCTGAAGCCTTTAACACGTCATGTTCTATTGCTGGACCTGATGCTGCTGATTGGTTTCTGGACACTGGAGCTTCGGCCCATATGACTGCTGACCCATCTATTTTGGATCAGTCTAAAAATTACACGGGTAAGGACTCTGTGATTGTAGGAAACGGTGCATCCCTACCCATTACCCACACCGGTACTCTTTCTCCTGTTCCAAATATTCACTTGTTAGATGTCTTGGTTGTCCCTCACCTCACTAAAAATCTTCTTTCCATAAGTAAATTAACGTCTGATTTTCCTCTCTCCGTTACATTTACTAATAATCTTATTACTATCCAGAATCGTCAAACAGGAAGGGTGGTGGCAACCGGTAAAAGAGATGGAGGGCTATATGTGCTGGAGCGCGGCAACTCTGCTTTTATTTCAGCCCTTAGAAACAAATCTTTACGTGCTTCATATGATTTATGGCATGCTCGTCTAGGTCATGTGAATCATTCTATTATTTCTTTTTTAAATAGAAAAGGTCATCTTTCTCTTACGTCTTTATTGCCTTCTCCATCATTATGTAATACTTGTCAGCTTGCGAAAAGTCATCGATTGCCTTATTCCCGCAATGAACGTAGGTCGTCTCATGTGTTAGATCTTATTCATTGTGATCTTTGGGGTCCTTCTCCCGTCAAATCAAATTCGGGTTTCCTTTATTATGTTATTTTTATTGATGATTATTCTCGATTAATTTGGTTTTACCCTTTAAAATTTAAATCTGATTTTTTTGATATTTTTCTTCAATTTCAAAAATTTGTGGAAAATCAATATTCTTCTCGTATCAAGGTATTTCAAAGCGATGGTGGTACCGAATTTACTAGTACTTGTTTCAAAACTCATTTACGTAATTCTGGCATCCACCATCAACTCTCTTGTCCATATACACCTGCTCAAAATGGTCGTGCTGAGAGAAAACATCGTCATGTGACTGAGACTGGCTTGGCCCTTCTCTTTCACTCTCATCTTTCTTCTCGTTTTTGGGTTGACGCCTTCAGCACTGCAGCTTATATTATCAACCGGTTGCCTACTCCACTTCTTGGAGGTAAGTCACCCTTTGAACTCCTTTATGGCTACACTCCACATTATGACAATTTTCATCCCTTTGGTTGTCGTGTTTATCCTTATTTGCGTGATTATATGCCTAACAAGCTTTCTCCCCGCAGCATTCCTTGTATTTTTTTGGGTTATAGTCCTGCTCATAAAGGGTTCCGCTGTCTTGATCCCGCCACCACTAAGCTATATATCACCTGTCATGCTCAATTTGATGAAACTCACTTTCCTGCTATCCCTAGCTCCCAAACCCAACCTCTTTCCTCTATTCCTATTTCAAATTTCTTAGAACCACATTTTCATCATATTGATTCATCCCCCCCTACCACTTCATCACCGCAAACTCCTCGATCCAGTTCATCCCCGTGTGATATTTGTTCTGACCTTGTAGATGAGTCTGTGCAGGTTGATACTTCTCTTGCAGGTTCCACTTTGCCACCCTCGACTTCTAATTCGACCTCTATTGAACCTCCTGTTGATTTCTCTTCTTTGGGCACTCATCCTATGATCACACAAGCCAAAGCTGGTATATTCAAGACTCGTAATCCAGCAAATCCTAGTATTTTGGGCTCATCTGGACTTCTTTCTGCTCTTCTTGCATCCACTGAGCCAAAAGGATTCAAATCTTCGGCTAAGAATCCTGCTTGGGTGGCTGCCATGGATGATGAAATTCGAGCATTACAACAAAATGATACTTGGACTTTGGTTCCTCGCCCTGCCAACACCAACATCGTGGGCTCTAAATGGGTGTTTCGTATTAAATATTTGCCTGATGGATCCGTCGAGCGTTTCAAGGCTCGTCTTGTTGCCAAAGGTTATACTCAGGTTCCTGGTCTTGACTACACTGACACTTTCAGTCCGGTTGTCAAAGCTACCACTGTCCGTGTTGTGCTTTCTATTGCAGTCACAAATAAATGGCCTCTTCGACAACTTGATGTCAAGAATGCTTTTCTCAATGGAACTCTTATTGAACGTGTTCATATGGAACAACCTCCTGGGTATATTGATCCTCGATTTCCCACTCATGTTTGTCTATTAAAGAAAGCCCTCTATGGTTTAAAGCAAGCTCCTCGTGCTTGGTTTCAGCGTTTTAGCTCATTTCTTCTCACACTTGGGTTTTCTTGCAGTCGCGCTGACACGTCCCTTTTTGTCTTTCATCAGCAATCTAACATTATCTATTTGCTTCTTTATGTTGATGACATTATTGTTACCGGCAACAACTCATCTCTTATTGACAGCTTTACTCGCAAGCTTCATTTTGAGTTTGCTACCAAAGATTTGGGTTCTCTCAGTTACTTTCTTGTTCTTGAAGCTTCACCCATTCCTGATGGTCTCTTTATTAGACAGTTAAAATATGCTCGAGATATTCTTACTCGTGCTCGATAGCAAACCAGTTCACACTCCCATGGTTGTTTCTCAACACCTGACTGCTGATGGTTCTCCTTTCTCTGATCCTACTCTCTACAGATCTCTTGTTGGCGCCCTTCAGTACTTGACTATTACGCGTCCAGATATTGCCTATGCTGTCAATTCTGTCCGTCAATTCTTGCATGCCCCTACTGCAGATCACTTTCTTGCTGTCAAACGTATTCTTCGCTATGTCAAAGGAACACTCCACTTTGGTTTTACCTTTCGTCCATCCACTGTTCCTAGTACGCTAGTCGCTTATTCGGATGCTGACTGGGCTGGTTGTCCCGATACTCGTTGTTCTACATCCGGCTATTCTATTTATCTTGGTAACAATCTGGTTTCTTGGAGTGCCAAAAAGCAACCTACTGTCTCACGCTCCAGCTGTGAGTCTGAGTATCGTGCTCTTGCCACAACCGCTGTTGAACTTCTTTGGGTTACGCATCTTTTGCATGACCTCAAGGTCCCTATTTCACAGCAGCCCTTACTCGTATGTGACAACAAAAGTGCTATTTTTTTGAGCTCTAATCCCGTTTCTCACAAGCGGGCCAAACATGTTGAACTAGATTATCATTTCCTTCAAGAACTTGTTATCGCTGGCAAACTTCGCACACAATATGTACCCTCTCATCTCCAAGTTGCTGACATCTTCACAAAGAGTATTTCTCGACCTCTCTTTGAATTTTTCAGATCCAAGCTTCACGTTCGTTCAAATCCGACGTTCAGCTTGCGCGGGGGTGTTAAGGATAGTTGACCGTTCATTATAAGGCAAATATCTAGATATTTGCCTTACATTACGGGTTACCATATTTGCCCTCTTATTAAAGGCAAATATATTGCATTCATTTATTATTCTTTCCTTTTATTACTATTTCCATATTATTTGTAATTTACCATATTTCTGTATCATGTAAATTATTATAAATAAGAGAACTCTCACCCCATTCAGGTGTGGTGGATTAATCAAACATTCACTTTCACTATAGACAAGTATTATAAACTATAACATAAAACAAATTACATTAATTTTATTAGAATTTTTTATGGTTTGTTGATCATTTATCGCCCCAAATCTTAGTTTAAATCCTAACATATTCAAGTGGCTTTGTATTTTTGTATAATCCCTTAAAATCATGACATAAGAGTCCTTATTAGCACATAATTATAGGGGCATTTTAGTCATTTTATACTGACCTTTGGTTTTTCCCCTTGTCATAATACCAAATTTCATACATAACCTTATCATGTTATATTGAGACTTTTCCTAAAATTTCATGAGCAACAGAATTCATTTAGTAGGTTCATGGTTAGATTGCTTTATTGAAATCAACATTCACTTAGACTCAGACTCTAGTGTTAGAAAACCTTAACTACTTAACACAACCTTAATTCCAATTTTCTCACACTTTTTTAAGATGACTTACTTCCTTTCTTCAACTAAATCAATAGATTAAGCAGCTACCTGAGTTACATTGTTTTAAGCCGTGCTAGAGGTCCAATAATTTACCTCTTGACTCATACATCCTCAAAGTCTCGTTTTAAAAATTTTCATATATTCATAATGTCTGATAACACAACCAATGAGATTTTTTTCATGACTCCTACCCAAATCAATCTTAAATCATTAAGGTATCTTGAAAATCTCAAACAGTCCATCTCCAAATATACCTATAAAACTTTTACCATGATCGTAATATCTCATCCACAATGTGGCTCGATACTTTTAAACTACCACTTAAGTTTCATACTTGCGGTTGTAGCTTTATAACTTTTCAATTAGATCCCATTAAAGTCACTTGCGTCGTTCATAAATCAGTTTAAGTATACAATATTTCAACTTTTATGGTGTTGTCTCATAATTTTTTTGTTTGTTCATACGGATACTTTAATTTCATATTTACATACTTCATAATGACAAAATTTTCTTTCGATACTACCACTTTTAATATCTATAACAAAATATATGTAACACCACAAAAATGAAGGAAAATAGCTTCAATAAGAATAAGTGGCTAACGTAAGACCGAAAGGATCCAAGGAAATAAATTAAGGTGTCTAAGCATAGACAAGGGTCTTAAGAAAATCAATTTTGCACCTAAGAAGAAATTTTAAGGACTTCTTTTGGAAAAGGAAATAGGAAGCGAAAACGCACTAATTTTTAACAAACTTTCCGAATTTTTAATTCCTTATCTAGAACGAATTTCAAGATGTTAAAGGAAGTGAAAAATGATTGGGAAGGGATGGAGAGAATTTTAAAAAAATTATAATTTTTTCTGAAAAATAATAATAAAATATTATAAGTTACCAAAATACCCCTGAAATTATGGATAATTACAGATATGCCATTTTGCTCAAAATCAGAACCTCCGCAGTGACCTCCTGTACAAAATCCTTTGAATCGCAAAATCTAGCTGTTGGATCTCCTCCAAAATTGGACACGATCGAGAACGTTCACATATCATCAAATCCAACCGTCAGAATTCAAATTGAAAGTCGGTAGCTTGTTGATCAGAGAGGATATTTCAGACGGATTATCCAGAAAATCCAATCTCCAAATCAGGACAATTCTGGAGGTTTCGGCGTCGATGGAAGCTTCCCCTATAAAGTTTGAAGTTGGAGCAATAGGTTAAAACAAGAATCGAGGAACATTGAGCTTCCAATTGTCGACAATAAGCGTTTAGATTTTGGGTCTTCTACTCTCAAAATTCTTCCAAATTCGAGAGAATTCTCCACCATTTCCCTTCTAACCTTGTTCCTATAGTTTCTAAACAAGATTACCGACAAATTCTATGAAGGAATCAAGTGTTGAAAGTGGCTAAAAACCATTCCCATAATCCAATCTGCCATTGAAGAGCTTTAAGAAAAACTTAAAAATCTAATTTGAGGATACACGATAATTCGTTGAGCAAGGACGATCCCAATTAGTTTATGCACCTCCAAAAAATGTTTCCATAGAAGACCATGAAAAGAAATAACCTTAGAAATGCGGGCTCAAATTAGAAGTAAGTGTTAATTCCTATCTACAATTAATTTATTGAGAATAAAAAAATATCTTCAAATTCTCCTTTACTTAAAAAGAGTTTTACCTCACATGGGTAGTGATTATTCAGATGTCACTCTAGAAATTTAAGGAAGGAAGGAATGAGCGGTAAGTTGATTAAAATGAGATCTTTAATAAGAATTATATATATATATATATATATATATATATATATATTATATATATATATATAAATATATATAAATGTTCCAAAACTTTTCTTATGCAAAGTCTCTAATATTCGCATAAAAGCTAAGACATGGATCATTGTAAATTTTAGAAAATTAGTTTTGACAAAGTTTAAACTTGAAATTGATGTCATGGGTTCACATAAGTTTGCTTGTATTTCAAAGGATAAAATAGAATTTTTTTTGAGGATAAATGACGTAAGCCTAAGCTAATCAGACAAGTGATCTTACTCTTTTTTTTTTTCTAGTGTAATGACCCTAAATTTCTCTATTTAACTTAAGGCTACTACTATACATTCAATCCTGAACATTTAATGCGGAACTAACTTTATGGGGTCTTCTTATAAATGCAACATTAATTTCATACTTCATTTATTACCTCGAGAGTAAACAAATACAAGGAAAATAATAAAAGAAATGAAACCGAATAAAAGTTCTATCCTATATACTATCAATGGAAATACAATTTAACCTATACTATCCTATACTACAAAGAAACTAAAGTTCGGATTAAACTAACCTATACTTATTAAATGGAAAATACAACTCAATTTACACTAACCTATACTATTAAAGAAAATGCACATTTATCCTATGCATGTGCCACAATCTCGAGATTTGCAATATCTCCGTCAGCCTTACAGAAACGCTTTGCCTTTATTTGAAAATATAATAGCATGAGCCTTAAATATTTTTAAAATAGTCAGGAAGCAAACTCCTATTGAAATTATGATTCAAGATTGAAAATTTTGGTGATTCATTTTTGCCGTTCAAATGAGTCAATTTGTTTGGATCAACAAATAAGATTCCTCATGATAAAAAATATTATTTATTATTATTATTATTATTATTATTTGGCCATTCATCATTTTGTTGAGTTTTAGAGACTTTGGGGGATTTAGTAGATTTCTATATTTTAACTAGAAATTTTGTAATACCCCAAAATATTGGAATTAAAATAATAATAATAAAAAAAAAATTATCCACATTGCTTAAAGTTAGAAGTGATGGTTCAGTCCCTCCTTTCATTTTAGTCTCCACTTTGAAGGATTAGAATACACTTTTTAACACCTCAAGATCAATATTTTAGATGATCTGATTTGGGTCTGATACGCTCGGACTCTTTCCTCCTAATTTCAATTTTTTGGAAGCCTTTTGAGGTTAGTATGACTACATTTTATCTGGTTTAAATTTTTAGAGTCAAGTTGAAAGTATCTATGGATAATTAGGCTTAACTAGTTTAAATTATTAGGTTTAAGTTGGTGAGCTAATTTAAATTATCATGAGTAAGTTAAAATTATTTTATGGAAAATGAGGTGAGTCAATTCTATAATAGAATTTTAAGTTATGGTGTTAGACTCTGTTTAAATTATTAGGAGTAAGTTTAAATTATTTTATACAAAACTAGGTGAGTCAATTAGAATTTTAATTTATGATGTTTGACTCTTTAGGCATAATTAAATTTCAAAGAGTAGCGTTAAACTAGCATCAAGGGGTCGTAGTAGTTTCGGCCTAAGCCAACCAAGTGACCCTACGGTCGTTTGGTTATAATTGTGTGTTGTATGGTGACACGTGTTCGTGGTTTCGTACGTGTCATATGCCCGTATATGCAAACTATTATGAAATGATATGTATATGCTATGAAATGTGATTGCTATGTTGTATTTGATGAATTGATATGTTAAAATATGATATGTTGAAGACATGCTCGGGATATGTTATGTGACTGTTATGATATATGATATGATATGTGCATGATGGGATTGTTATGTTCGAAAGCATAAAATCATTATGATATGATATATATGTGACATGAATGATATGATATGTTTGACATGCAAAATGATGAACTGGCATGGAATACAACCCCGACATATGCATGAAAGATATAACAAATGATATGATAAACGATATGACAAATGATATGATATGAAGGAAGACGCTAGCGAGGTTGTATTAAATGATAGTGAAAATAGAAAAATGTTGGGACTTCATGCATTATTGTGTGCTCATGCATCGAGGGTTATCCTTTATCCTTCACGATAGTACAGACGTGTACGCTACAAGGCAAGGGAAGGATCATTATGTTTATCATAATGCTGCCGTGACAGTTGCTATTCCTAACGGGTGTCTGGCATTAACAGCTACCAAAGAATGCTTCCCGATCAGAAAGGGGCCTACAGGAGGTGTGCGACCCGACTAGTGGGTCTATACTCGCACGTGTAGACCGTGGGTAGGAAAATTAAGTACATATCCAAATTGTCGGTTAGGATAGCCGCCTAGAAAAATAGACGGTAAAAATAAAAATAAAAATTAAAAAAAAGAATGAAAATGAAGATTGCCCACTTCCCAAACTAATTCTCTCCAATATCTAAATAAATAAAAAAATTATATTTTAAAACAAGTCTACCTCGTCCTAAATCACAACCAACCTCTGAACTTAAAATTGAGAATCTATTAAAAATGACCATAATAAAATTGTGGAGAGAATAAATGAACCAAGGATGCGAGAATTCCGGCGACAGCCAGAATTCTTGCTCTCCACACGATTCCGGAGCTCGCGTTTCTCCTCAGTAAAGCCTCTCAGCCTTCAACCACGCTGCCCACCACTCCCAGTACGCCTGCAAATAGAGAAAGGAAAAGAAATCTGAGAGAGAGGAAAACCGAAGAGAACTCCGGCGAGAAAACATCCGACGTTGCGACATGACGTGGCTCACCCTGCTGCTGCCACATGTCACCCAGCGGTGCAAGCAGCCATTCCGCTTGGCTCGACTTTGATGACTCGGCGGCTTCCCTAGCGGCTTCTCAATTGATTTCGGCTTGGCTTTCCAATTTTAGCCCAAACTCCAGCGTTCAGACCCTTCTAGACCTATTTTCGGCCCCGATTAAGGTAATTGAGGTCATTATTTGAGCCGTATTTTACATTTAATAATTGATTATTAATTTAATTGTGAAATACTAACGGAAGGTGATGAACAGTGTGATAGGAAATGAACCCGGGTAACCTTTGGAGCTCCTCTTGAGGAACGGGAGGTTACCTTAATTAAAATAAAGAGTACTTCGGCCCACGCCAACCTAGTAGGTGGCCTTAGTATGGGATAGGCTAAAAATAGTATGTGTTACAGTTAAGTTTAAGATGTATGAGTTCTACACATGACACCGTACAATAGTTGTATGATGATGTATAAGCTAGGATGATGTATGAGTATGATGTTTGAGCTATGATGCATGATTATGTACGTAATTTATATATTTTGATATATAACGTACTTGATATGTTTGATGCACTTAATGTAACAAAGAGATGGAACTAGAGGGTTGTGTCATAAGAGATGTTAAGATGGAAATTAGAGGGACCTCATGCATGTTGTATATATATAAGCATAAGGATACTTCCCCTAAAGAAAACAAGTGTGGATGCGCACGGTATGATGTGCACGGTGATCATGGGGAGCATGACACCAGGGATTTCGCTGACCTCCGAACGTCGCTACAGACAGCTAGCTTGACAGAGAGGGTCCAGGGGGTGTGCGAGCCGCCTGGGGATTCATGTTCGCACGTGTGGGTCGTGTGTAGGGAAGTACTACACATCCATAGTAGTCCGGACTAGAGGCCACTCCTAGTATGAGATGAGATAGAAATAGGTCCCTAGAGCATGATTGCATGTAATTGCATTTAGCATGGCCCCTATAATGAGTTCACTTACTGAGTATTCTTCGAAATACTTAGGTTGTGTGCCATATTATTTTTCGGGTAACAGGAAGGCGCCCATGTACGGATGACGGCGGCATCGCGAGTAGAGACTGTGACATGTGCATAAGATAGATGCATATTCAAATTCCTAGTCTTAGGTTAAAATAAGTTGTCTTGCATCTCCTCACTTTAAATTATTTTTATTTTTTATTTGTTTAATTTTGAATTTGAATATTTCGTTTGAAACACGTACGACCGATGGTGTTTACCATAGTTAGAAGATGTTTTAAACGTTTTAAACATTTTAAACATTTATATTAAAGATGATGTTTTCTTTTAGATTCTGCATTTTAGCAGAGCATGAGACGTTAGTAGCAACTCTGAATAAGTAGAAATTTAGGTTCGTTACAAGAATGAAAACACAAGAAAAGAATATAATGAGAACATAGAAACAATATAGAAAGAAAAAACACGTAGGGAGAAGAGAGAGAGAAAGAGAAGGGAAGATATTATACCGTAATTCTCAAATACATTATGAAATCATAGTATCTAATAAATTTTATGTTAGTAGACATTGTATTGTTAGACATATTTTTATCCCAAGAAACATTAAATCTAAATTGCAAGATTAAGAATTTGTTAAATACTTAATAAAATTTAGGAATTAGAATCAATGAAGATATTAGGCCAACATTTTTAATAGGGTGAAGCGTCTTAGCATAAGAGGGAATGAATTCGAGGGACGAAAGCAAGCTAATTTGGAGTTAGATAGAACTTCGGCTTAGGTCATCCAAGATTATTAAATACATATCACATCATGATGTTGATACGTGTCTCGTAGTTTTGCACAGGTCATATATATTGATATGTGTGAATTATTTATGAATCGATATGATTATGATGTGATATGTTTTTATTATGATATGTGAATTGTATGATCATACTTACGGTACGTTGTATTCAATGGTATGCTTGAGATAGGATATGAGAAGGGTGCACTAAATGTAATGTAACAATAGGATTAAGAAATGTTCATAAAACGATACGATAAGGTTATGTATAGAAAACACTATAGTTAAGATATGATTAATATTACGATATGGTTAAGTTATGTATAGAAAACGATATGATCTCGAATAATTGATAAAACGACATGGTTAGGTTATTGATAGAAAAGGATAGGATTATGATAGATTGATAGAACAATAGAATTAGAAAATGTACTTGTAACGGTATGACTAGATACGTTCATAAAACGATATGATTTACGATACGTTGGGAAACGATATGACTAAGGTATGTTCATGAAAAGATATAACTATGCGATCTATAAGAACGATAAAACTATAACAAGTTTAGGAAACTATATGGCTAGGATATACATATGGAAATGGTATGACTATGGAGTGTACGATATGATATGATTATGATACGACATGTGAATAGCGAACATACATATGTTGTGATATGATATGAAAGTAATATGGTATATGTTATGGTACAAGAAATATGCTAAATTGACATGTTGATGATATGATATATTGTGATACGATATGTTATGGTTTGATATGTATATGATGAAAATTGTTATATTTGGAAGCATGGAACGTTATGATATGACATATTCATGTAATATGAATTATATGATATGGTTGACATGCAAAACGACGAAATAGCATGAAATACAACCCCGAGGTATGCATGAAAGATATGATAAATGGTATGAGAAATGATATGATAAAATGATATAAATTAAGTACACACCCCAATTGCCCGTTAGGATAGCCGCCTAAGGAATATAGACTAATATAATAGGTCTCATTCATGAAACGGTATGTGTTTGCATTTAACCCCAATAGTGGAGTTAATTAGTGAGTATTTCTTAAAATACTAAAGTCACGTGTTACTTCTATTTCAAGTAAAAGCAAGACATCCGTGTATGACTGACGACGACATAGCAACTAGAGACCATGACACATGCATACAGTAGTCGCATTTATTTTTCTTAGATGTAGGCTAGAACAAGATACTTTTCATTTAATTGTTCATTTATTTTATGATGAAATATTGCATCAATCTTTTTTTATTTTATTGGATTCGAAAGTTTGCGTTAAGCTACTCAGCTGCCCTAGGAATCCAATAGAGCTCTTCCGACAAATTATGCACTCAAAACTCAACAAAGAGAGGGATGAATCACAAATAATAACAAATAATAATAATAATAATAATAAAATAATAATAGTTGGAAAAAGAATATTATTTTAGATCATGAAGAACGGTTCTAACTCATCCCAACAAATTGACTTATTTGAACTATAAAATGGATTTTAACAAAAAAAAAATTCGTTGCTACAAATTTAGGAAGACATATGGGTTATTGATTGGTGTGGGTAGATAAAAAAATTTCATCTACATAAATTTAATGAAGATAAGTTTAGGAAGAAAGAAAATTTGGTACTTTAGGTGAAAAATGACCATATTTAAAGCGTAACAATTCTCAAGATAAAAATAAAATTTTAATAAAAAGTAAAATATCATGCCAAAACAAAAAATTTGTCAAAAGATCATATCTATAATTTGATATCAGCATAAGATCATAGATATGATATTTAGGAACTAAAACATACCAATAGCAACTAAATCTTTTTCAACATTCCCTCTCTTAAACTGTAGTCTTTAGATCAAATTTCAGGATCTTAACAGACACCAAGCTACTATGTGTAGTTTCTCAAACACAACTCGAGTAAAAGGTTTTGTCATGATATCAACCACTTGCTCTTTAGTATGACAATGTTGTAATATTACAGTTCCATCTTTACTTAAATTACGGAGGAAGTGGAAACGAACATCAATGTGTTTGCTTCGACTGTGCAAGACTGGATTTCTGATCAGCTTAACAGTGGAACTTGATGGTGTTAATATAATACATGCGGAAGTAATTTGGATCTTAGGCACTCTTGGAACATCAATTATAGTAAATAACTAGCATGTTCATAAGTATTAAAACTCAAGGTCTTTGAGTACTAACCTTTTGTAGTTCAAATTCTTTTTTCCTCACGAACCGGTTTCGAACCACCACTAGTGTCTTCTCCACTATTCTCCGGCCTTAGAACGGGATTGTGGAATTCGGTGAGTGACTAAACTTGGGAGGGGTTTAGTATATACGAAGAGAGAGTTTGTGAGAGGTTTTTCTCAAGGTTTTTCCAAGGAAGACCCTCCATGTACCTTGATCACTCTATTTATAGAGTCATGTTTGCATGTTCATACAATTTTGAGATCACCAAATTTTGACACTCAAAATTCCACTCGAATGTTTGAGATTATGTGGCAAGCATGCAAGTTTGAGTTAACCAAATTTTGACACTCAAAATTCTACTAAAATTTGTGGGGTTTATTTGGCAAGCATGCAAGTTTGGTTAAACAAAATTTTGACACCTCAAAATTCCACTAACTCAAACATGGATTTTTTTATTAAATGAAGTCAAGATTGTGACTTTCTTCATTTTAATTCAACAATTAATTTAAATAATTAATTTCAAATTAAAGTAATATTAAATTATTAATTAAACTATTTAATTAATATTTTAATATTAATTCAAATGCCAATCCCAATCAATTTCGACACATATTTGTTAGAATATTTAAATCTTATTTAAATACCTCAGATTCTCTCTTTTTGTTTAATTTGTAAATAAAATAAAAATGCCGTTAAATATATCGTATATATGTAGCACATATTCCCTAATTTGAATTCGAACACTTCGAACTCACTCGTCACACTGTTCTATGGTTTAGTCCGATATGAGCTAGCAAAGGGACTTAATGGACCTATAGATCATGGGCTCCAACGATCCAAGATTAACCGGTTAAACTTATTAACCTTGTTAACCAACATTCGTTAACTACTAGGACACTCAACTATAGCCTAGTAGTTGCACTCCCCTCACTATAGATATATTTCTGTCTATTTAATATAACCATGATTAGTAAGTTGATCCTTCACAGGTTGTTCGTAACTAGAGCTGGGTCAATTTACCGTTTTACCCCTGAAGTTACTTCTTATTTCTTAAGTCTCACTGATCCTCTAATGAACAATTGGTTTGTGGTCCAACCAGTAAACCGAATCCCTCTCAGACCAATGAGAGGGTGGGGCCCCTTGTTCAAGACCTAGAGTCAGTGCTTAAGGGAACTACCTCTCTTCTATCCCTAAAAGTGGGTAGGAGTGAATTCCATCTTGCACCCCACGTCCCCAGCCATTCACCCAGTCTTACCCCTGAAATGAGAGGCCTATTGAGTCGGCAAACTCGAGCCACTCTCACCCATGCAAATCTAAGGATAATTCCGAATAAACAAGAGTTTATAGTTAGCTCAGGATTAAAATCGAGTTACCTAGGTCATTGAATGAAAAGAAAATCAGTCTCAACAGTAAACGACATTATAAAGTGAGAGTGATTTTTTTCATGGTCCGATCTTATGCAATACTCATTGCATAGGACGCCCCCACTCACATGTCTCCTCATGTACAATTTAGTGATCACATTGTTTATGTCATATACAAAAGTGGGCCGCATCCATAGTGTCCCCAGGATAAGGTACTCAGCCGTATCCTTGTACTATAGATAATTTTGACTATATACTTGAACTTGATCCACTCTTATGCCTCTGCATATAGTTCAAGTAATCCTACTATAGTAAGAGTGTTCTTAGTTTATTGAATTTAGATTAATAATCGTAAAATTCACTTTATTCAATAACAATCTTTATTGAATAAACAACAATAATAACTTTATCGAAAATAGAATATGTTTTTGTTTACAAACTATGAGTTTTAGGACATAAAATCCAACAGAACTATTATCATAGTACACCACTATAGTTCAAACTGGGATATGATCGAGTTTTTCAAGCATCCTTCTCAACCATATGGCTTGGTAAGCACAAGCTGCAGCAGCAATGAATTCAGCTTCAGTAGTGGAGAGTGTGACTACAGGTTGCTTCTTTGAAGACCATGAAATAGCTCATGAACTTAGCAAAAATGAATAACCTGATGTACTTTTTCTATCCTCCAAGTCTCTTGCATAATCATTGTGCAGTAAGCTCAGTATTACCATCTTGCTTGTAGAAAATACCATATGTGAGTGTCCCTTTTTTGTAACGAAACACCCTTTTAGTGGCTTGAAAATGAATTTCTGTAGGCTTAGCCAAGTACCTACTAAGCAAACTAACAAAAAAACACGATGTTAGGTCTGGTAGATGTTAAGTACATTAAGTTTCCTACCATTTTCATGTACAAGGTGTTGTTGACAGACAAGCTAGTAGAATCCGTAACAAACTTAATCCAGGTATAATAGGATTGTATACAACATTGCAGCTAGCCATATTAAATCTTTCCAATAATTTTTGGGCATACCTCTTTTGACAAATGAAAATACCATCAGCTCATTGTGATACTTCTAAGTCAAGAAAATATCGCATTCGTCGAAGATCAGTCATATCAAATGCCTTCATCATGGATTCCTTAAATGAACTCAACAAAGCCTCATCGTTTCCAGTAAATATGAGGTCACTTACATAAATACATACAAGCAAGAAAGTACCTTATAATGACTTCATGAAAAATAAAGTATGTTCCTAAGGACACTTTTCAAAGCCTTCCTTCATAAAATAAGTTTCAATATGGTTTTACCACGCACGTGGAGCTTGCTTCAAACCGTATAAAACCTTTTTCAAGCGATATACTTTATCCTCTTCTCCCTTGACCACATAACCAGGAGGTTGTGCTACATAAACCTCCTAATTCAACTCTCCCTGAAGAAATGCTGATTTAACATCCAATTGAAACACAATCCACCTCTTTTGAGCTGCTAGAGCAAGTATCAATTGTATAGTGTCCATATGAGCTACAAGGGCAAAGACTTCTGTGTAGTCCACGCCATGCTGTTGTGTGTATCCTTTAGCGACAAGTCGAGCTTTGTATTTGTTCATTTCTCCACGTTAATTAAGCTTCGTTTTGTACACCAATTTTGCCCCAATTATTTTTGCACCATGAGGAGGATTAGTGAGATCCCAAGTATCATTTTTCCATATTGCTTCAATCTTAGAGCACAGCGCCAGTTGGCACTTTTTGCTCATCCACATATGTTAAAGAATATTGATCAACAAATAGAGCAAAATTATCCTGATCATCATCATCAGAGAAGTTCTCTCCACTCTCATAGTCACGCATCCAAGCTGGAGGGTGTCTAGAGTGTTTGTCTACTGGTTTAGAAATAAGAACAGCAGCAGGATCATTAGAGGGATCAACAATGTAAATGTTTGCTGAATCCACCACACCTAAATGGTGGTGAGAGTTCTCTTATTTATAATCATTTACAGAATATAGAAATATGGTAAATTACAAATAATATGAAAATAACAGTAAAAGAAAAGAATAATAAATGAATACAATATATTTACTTAATAAAAGGGCAAATATGGTAAGCCGTAATGTAAGGCAAATATCTAGATATTTTCCTTATCAGCGGTCAACTATCCTTAACACCCCCCGCAAGCTGAGCGTCAGATTTGAACGAACGTGAAGCTTGAATCTAAAAAATTCAAAGAGAGGTCAAGAAATACTTTTTGTGAAGATGTCAGCAACTTGGAGATGAGAGGGTACATATTGTGTGCGAAGTTTGCCAGCGATTACAAGTTCTCGAAGGAAATGATAATCTAGTTCAACATGTTTGACCCGCTTGTGAGAAATAGGATTAGAGCTAAAAAAAATTAGCACTTTTATTGACACATAACAGTAGAGGCTGCTGTGAAATAGGGACCTTGAGGTCATGCAAAAGATGCGTAACCCAAAGAAGTTCAGCAGCAGTTGTGGCAAGAGCACGATACTCAGATTCACAACTTGAGTGTGAGACAGTAGATTGCTTTTCGACACTCCAAGAAACGAGATTGTTACCAAGATAAATAGAATAGTCGGATGTAGAACGACGGGTATCGAGACAACCAGCCTAGTCAGCATCTGAATAAGCGACTAGTGTACTAGAAACAGTGGATGGACGAAAGGTAAGACCAAAGTGGAGTGTTCCTTTGACACAGCGAAGAATACGTTTGACAGCAAGAAAGTGATCTGCAGTAGGGGCATGCAAGAATTGACTGACAGAATTGATAGCATTGGCAGTATCTGAATGCGTAATAGTCAAGTACTGAAGGGCGCCAACAAGAGATCTAAAGAGAGTAGGATCAGAGAAAGGAGAACCATCAGCAGTCAGGTGTTGAGAAACAACCATATTTTAACTGACTAATAAAGAGACTAGTTTGCTATCGAGCAACTGACGAGTAAGAATATCTCGAGCATATTTTAACTGACTAATAAAGAGACCATCAGGAGTGGGTGAAGCTTCAAGACCAAGAAAGTAACTGAGAGAACCCAAATCTTTGGTATCAAACTCAGAATGAAGCTTGCGAGTAAAGCTGTCAATAAGAGATGAGTTGTTGCCGGTAACAATAATGTCATCAACATAAAGAAGCAAATAGATAATGTTAGATTGCTGATGAAAGACAAAAAGGGACGTGTCAGCGCGACTGCAAGAAAACCCAAGTGTGAGAAGAAATGAGCTAAAACGCTGAAACCAAGCATGAGGAGCTTGCTTTAAACCATAGAGGGCTTTCTTTAATAGACAAACATGAGTGGGAAATCGAGGATCAATATACCCAGGAGGTTGTTCCATATGAACACGTTCAATAAGAGTTCCATTGAGAAAAGCATTCTTGACATCAAGTTGTCGAAGAGGCCATTTATTTGTGACTGCAATAGAAAGCACAACACGGACAGTGGTAGCTTTGACAACCGGACTGAAAGTGTCAGTGTAGTCAAGACCAGGAACCTGAGTATAACCTTTGGCAACAAGACGAGCCTTGAAACGCTCGACGGATCCATCAGGCAAATATTTAATACAAAACACCCATTTAGAGCCAACGATGTTGGTGTTGGCAGGGCGAGGAACCAAAGTCCAAGTATCATTTTGTTGTAACGCTCGAATTTCTTCATCCATGGCAGCCACCCAAGCAGGATTCTTAGCCGCAGATTTGAATCCTTTTGGCTCAGTGGATGCAAGAAGAGAAGAAAGAAGTCCAGATGAGCCCAAAATACCAAGATTTGCTGGATGACGAGTCTTGAATATACTAGCTTTGGCTCGTGTGATCATAGGATGAGTGCCTAAAGAAGAGGAATCAACAGTAGGTTCAATAAAGGTTGAATTAGAAGTCGAGGGTGGAAAAGTGGAACCTGGAAGAGAAGTATCAACCTGTACAGACTCATCCATAAGGTCAGAACAAATATCACACGGGGATGAACTGGATCGAGGAATGTGTGACGATGAAGTGGTGGGAGGGGGGGGGGGGGGGGATGAATCAATATGATAAATATGTGGTTCCAAGAAATTTGAAATAAGAATAGAGGAAAGAGGTTAGGCTTGGGAGTTAGGGATAGCAGGAAAGTGAGTTTCATCAAATTGAGCATGACGGGTGATATATAGCTTAGTGGTGGTAGGATCAAGACAGCAGAACCCTTTATGAGCAGGACTATAACCCAAAAAAATACAAGGAATGCTGCGGGGAGAAAGCTTGTTAGGCATATAATCACGCAAATAAGGATAAACACGACAACCAAAGGGATGAAAATTGTCATAACGTGGAGTGTAGCCATAAAGGAGTTCAAATGGTGACTTACCTCCAAGAAGTGGAGTAGGCAACCGGTTGATAATATAAGTTGTAGTGCTGAAGGCGTCAACCCAAAAATGAGGATATAGATGAGAGTGAAAGAGAAGGGTCAAGCCAGTCTCAGTCACATGACGATGTTTTCTCTCAGCACGACCATTTTGAGCAGGTGTATATGGACAAGAGTGTTGATGGTGGATGCCAAAATTACGTAAATGAGCTTTGAAACAAGTGCTAGTAAATTTGGTACCTCCATTGCTTTGAAATACCTTGATACGAGAAGAATATTGATTTTTCACAAATTTTTGAAATTGAAGAAAAATATCAAAGAAATCAGATTTAAATTTTAAAGGGTAAAGCCAAGTGAATCGAGAATAATCATCAATAAAAATAACATAATAAAGAAAACCCGAATTTGATTTGACAGGAGAAGGACCCCAAAGATCACGATGAATAAGATCTAACTCATGAGACGACCTACATTCATTGCAGGAATAAGGCAATCGATGACTTTTCGCAAGCTGACAAGTATTACATAATGATGGAGAAGGCAATAAAGACGTAAGAGGAATATGACCTTTTCTATTTAGAAAAGAAATAACATAATGATTCACATGACCCAGACGAGCATGTCATAAATTATATGAAGCACGTAAAGATTTGTTTCTAAGGACTTAAATAAAAGCAGAGTTGCCGCGCTCCAGCACATATAGCCCTCCATCTCTTTTACCGGTTGCCACCACCCTTCCTGTTTGACAATTCTGAATAGTAATAAGATTATTAGTAAATGTAACGGAGAGAGGAAAATCAAACGTTAATTTACTTATGGAAAGAAGATTTTTAGTGAGGTGAGGGACAACCAAGACATCTAATAAGTGAATATTTGGAACAGGAGAAAGAGTACCGGTGTGGGTAATGGGTAGGGATGCACCGTTTCCTACGATCACAGAGTCCTTACCCGTGTAATTTTTAGACTGATCCAAAATAGATGGGTCAGCAGTCATATGGTCCGAAGCCCCAGTGTCCAGAAACCAATCAGCAGCATCGGGTCCAGCAATAGAACATGACGTGTTAAAGGCTTCAGCAAGGTGAGCATGAGAAGAATCAAGTCGAACATACTGTTGGTTGCAGCGGTCAGCATAATGGCCCTCTTTGTAGCATATTTAGCAGTGAGGTGGTCGATGACCCTGACATGAGTGGGTTCGTCCTCGATTGGAAGAGTTGTTTTTGTGAGAATAAGAACGACCTCGCTGGTTGCTAAAGGAAGCAGGGTGGCTTCCATGGGTGCGACCACAATTAGTGGCTGTAAATGCTGCAGGAGTGGAGTCAGAGGACTCAAGGGAACGCTGAAACAACTCAAAACTTTCAGTTTTAGAGACTAAATCTGCAAAACAGGGGATAGGGGTGAGAGCCATCTGAGCAGTAGAAAAAGCTGAAAATTTGGTGCCGAGTCCACGAAGGAACCAGTGCACTTTATCTATGTCCTCGACGGGTCTGCCAATGAAATGCATGAAGTTGGTCACAAATTTTTTTGAAGGCACGGGCATACTCAACAACAGGTTTGGTGCCACGTTTCATCAATTGCAAGTCATCCTTGAGGCTTAGTTGACGAGCTTTCGAATGATGGCTGAACGCAGTTTCCAACGCAAGCCAAACATCACGTGCAGTAGAGAGACCAACGACAACAACCACGACTTCCTCAGTGAGAGAGGAGAGCAGGAGACAGAGAAGTCGTTGATCGGCTGCTCAACATGCCAAATATTTGGGGTTGAGTGTTGAGGAGGTTTCTGATTGAAAGCGAGGTGTTGGAACCATAGTTCCATCAACATAGCCCAGCATGTCTTGACTCTCAAAGAGAGGGAGAAGTTGGTTTTTCCAAAGAAGATAATTGGAGGAAGAAAGGTTGATGGTGATCATATGGATTAGAGTATTGAAAGGAAGAAGATGATAAGAGGATTTGGGAGCCATAGAGAAGAAATGATCAGGGTTGTTAAACCGAAAGGGCTCTGATACCATGTAAATGTTTGCTGAATCCACCACACCTAAATGGTGGTGAGAGTTATCTTATTTATAATCATTTACAGAATACAAAAATATGGTAAATTACAAATAATATAGAAATAACAGTAAAATGAAAGAATAATAAATGAATACAATATATTTGCCTTTAATAAAAGGAAAAATATGGTAAGCGGTAATGTAAGACAAATATCTAGATATTTGCCTTATAATGAACGGTCAACTATCCTTAACAAACAACAAGATCAGCAATTATGTGTTCTTCTAATGTGTGTTGCTCTGAATTTTCTTCACGAAGTTCATTAGCTGAGTTGTTTGTGGCTTCATTTTTGTCATCATGGTGGCTATCTTCGTCTATATCATTCAAGTCAAGAGATGCTTAAATTGCTTTAGTATAACTGTCATCCCATGCCCAGCTCTCCTCTTTATTGAAAATAACATCACGGTTGATGAGCACCTTTTGAGACAAAGGATCATACAAACGATAGGCTTTAGACTCTTCACTAATTCCTAGAAGAACACATTTTGTGCTCTTGTTATCCATTTTGGTTCATTTTCTATTTGGAACATGAGCATAGGATACACACCCGAATACTAAAAAATGATCAACAGATGGTTTGATGCCACTCCATGCCTCCTCTGGGGTTTTGTTTCGAACAGAAAGCATAGGACTTCTGTTGAGAATATGCGCTGCCCAATTGACAGCCTCTGGCCAAAAAGTTTTAGGAACTTGTCTACTGGTGAGCAAACTTCACACCATATTCATGATTGTTCCATTTTTCCTTTTTTTCACTCCGTTTTGTTGTGGTGTGTAGGCTGCAGTGAGTTGCTGATGTATTCCATGTTTTGAGTAAAACTCAATAAAATCAGTAGATGTGAACTCTCCACCTCTATCAATTCTTAAACCTAAAATTTTTGTCCCAATTTCTTTCTCCACCTTTGTTTTGAAAAGTTTGAACATTCGAAAGACTTTTGATTTTTTTGTTAAGTAAAGTACCCATAATTTGGTAGAATATACCTTTTCTTGCCATTTGGTAGAGGTGTAATTGGACCACATATGTCTGAATGAAGAAGTTGGAGTGGCTTTGATGCTCTCCACATACTTTCTCGTGAAAAGGGTCTTCTATTTTGTTTTCCCAACAGACATTCTTTGCATAATCAATTAGAACATACTAGTTCTGGCAAGCCATGAACCATCTGCTTCTGTTTTAGAGTTTTGAGGCCTCCAAAACTTTGGTGACCATATCGATAGTGCCAGAGATTCTCCCAATTGTACGTGGGAGTGTGAAAATATTGTTCCTTATAAACCTTGGCAAGAAGGACAAACATCCTATTTATAGACATGCTTTTCTCAATGATAAGACCTCTATTAAAGTGATACACCTTACAATTGTTATCACTAAATATAATAGCTAAGCCTTTCTCTTGAGTTGACGGATGCTTAAAAAGTTATTTTTCAATTCAAGAACGATTTTAGTCGATATGTTGTTAATACTAAATTAGATTTGATGTATTTTTTTAGTAAATAAGATGATA
The DNA here is from genome assembly GCF_057944985.1 of Cucurbita pepo subsp. pepo. Taxonomy (NCBI): domain Eukaryota; kingdom Viridiplantae; phylum Streptophyta; class Magnoliopsida; order Cucurbitales; family Cucurbitaceae; genus Cucurbita; species Cucurbita pepo. The sequence goes on from NC_141817.1 coordinate 5,892,562, forward strand.
AAAGAGAAAAAAAGTAATAGAAAAAAAATAATGTTATTTTTGTATTAGCATGTTATTAGCGTGAGAAAAGATAAAAATAATAAACAATAGAGAATCATTAATAATTTGGGAAAAAGGATGGAGAGACAAAGTTCATGGAAGGTGGGTCAAAATGTTGTCGATAAAAAAATAGATTATATGCGTTTGTTAGAAAAATGACTGTATCCAACACTAAAGAAGTAGATGAGGCTAAAATAAGAGAAAAAAAATTAGGTTATTTTTGTATTGGTATGTTATTCTAATAATTGGTTACGGAAAAATAATAATAGTAAAAAAATATAAAATCATTAAAATTTCGTGTGAAAAAAAGACAGAGAGATGGAAGTTATGGGAATTTGTGTCAAAATGTCGTTAATGTTAAAGTCATATGTATTTGTTAGAAAAACTATGACATGATAAAGAAGATGATAAAACATGGAAAAGTAAGATAAAAATATAATACTATTTTTACATTTGCATCTTACACTACAAGAAATAATGAATATAATAGCTTACGAAAAACGCTATTATAGACTTTTTATAGCGTTTTTTGTACATCGTGATAGCCCATATTATTAAAAGTCTGAGACATTTTATAGCGTTTTTTTTTTTTTTTTTTGTAGGTATAATAAATACTATAATAAAGTATGAAGTTATAGCTTATATACATGTAATCATTTTATAAAGTTTTTATTAATGTTATTATATGTTTAATATAGCTAAAATATTGTGCTATCTTCGACTTATAATTGCATATCATGCTATAATAAAGTTATTCACCCTTCCTTTCTTTCCTTTTCGTTGAGAGCTTATATATAAAATTAATTGTTCCTGCATAAAGAAAACACTCCTCTTTTTTTTGAAGAGTTGATGTATGAAATAAATTGTAGTCTAAATAACGAAAACACAAATTACAATTAAAATAGGGGGACATAGAATATCAAGTTACAAATAGTTACACGATCATTCCTTTCGAGTTCTAAACTATGAAAAAAAAAAAATTGAACCCTCAATATTAAGTTGAACCCTCGAAAGAGATGGTAATATTGACCATATTTCAACCTAAGCCATAGCCAGAGTGAAATAACATCTAAAGTATAATTTTTTAATTTAATATAAGGACCTTTAGAAGATTATTAAATTGTACCCATTTTTTAAATAACTTTTAATTTTATACAACTACAACCTAAATGGTTTAATGGATAGAAATTGGACAGGATTCTAATTTTTTAAAACTCATTAATTTAAAATAAAAATTATTTACTATTAATCTAATAATATTTTCATAATTACTTTCTATTCATCAAAATTGAAAAATTTTGGTAAAATTATTTCTTTTTTTCTTTTAATTGATTTAATGTTATTTTTCTATTAAAAAATATATCATGTTTTCAAAAAAAAAAAAAAAAAAAAAAACCAAATTTAGGTAGATATGATCTATGATTAAAACTTTATTCAACTAGAAAATATTTTTATAGATATTATGAACCTATTTTCTTCCGTAAATAATAAATCAAATTAACTTAAACCAAATTACTTGCAACTAAACTATTATTGATTTTTAATTGGTATAAATATTGATTTTTGAATTTCTCTCAAATAAAAATTATTTGATTGTCGAGATAGACATTTACACCAACGATTAAGCAATTAGGCTTATACGGAGAATGATTGATTATGCTTGAAATGGAAAAATGGAGAACGATTCAAGATATGGAGAAACTTGGAGAAAATGAGTACATAATTAAGAGTACAATATTTAGATGAGCGGCCCAACTAATTTAGTTATGCTTTAATGGTCGTCTTTAATCGGATCGCCCATCTCTAATCTGATCGAGACGAGGACACGTCCAATTCCTCTACTTAATATAAATATATTTTCAAAACACACTTATAAATGCTTTTTTTCTTTATTAAAAAAATTAATTAGTTAACTAAAAACTAAGTTATATTTTTTTAATTATTAAAAACTATATTATAATATTATAATTTAAGCTTTTTTGAAATGATGGTAGAACATAACATTCTGCAAATCTTGAATAGGACACCTATGATATGGTGTATGGCATTTTATTTAGACGAGGGAAATATGAGGCTAAACATAACATCTCACTAAGAAAAATATGGTGCATGGCATTCCACCTAGAGTATGATGTATAAACTTAAGATCATGGCCTCTAAAGTTGAGACTAGCCTGTTGAACGGATTTTGATAATAAGCATGATTAAGATCATGAGTCCGACTCGACACCCTGATGTCTAAGTACCACTTCATGGAAAGAACTGAGCCCTACACCTATGCCTAAAATCATGGAAAGAACTGAGCCCTACACCTATGCCTAAAATCATGGAAAGAACTGAGCCCTACACCTATGCCTAAAATCACGAGTACTTCATATCTTTTAGTATGTCTCGAGCTCACGACCCTCACCTCGATTGGTAAGGTGTCACTTATGATTTCACCATTTAGATTGGTAGCCATATGATTTCTTATTGATCCCGTGACCTAGATTGGTCTAAATAAGGGCGTCTCAAATTTAGGAATTATAATTATGTATCGAGTGTGGAAATGGATATGGGCGGGCCTAACCCCCAACTTGAGCGGCCTGACCCGAGGGTAGCCCAATTCGAGCGGTTTGGCCCAATTGGGCTAGTTTTGCCCCTTTTAGCATTATTTACTCATTTGAACTCCAATTTTGGCATCGTTATCACCGGTTTTCATCACTTTAAATCAATGTAGGAACTATTTAAGGAGTTCAAAAATTTTTTAAATCTCCTAAAGACACAAACCCAAACAAAAAGTGTCACGCTTTCCAGGTAAGTGGCACTTAAGAATCTTGGATTTATCTATGCTCGTAGTATGCATGAACGTGTGCTATGAGAAGCATGTCATAGAATTTTGAGCATGAAATGAGTTGGTTTATGTATGTAAGAGCAAGTTAAACGTTATGATGTACGTTTATCGAGGAATGAACTGTTGAGCTATGATGTGACCGAAATTGAGAGCATGTCTTTAGTATGATATTAAACATGTTAGAAACTGATTATACAAGTTTGAGCATAGAATTAACTGAGATGACACAGGTTGAATGTAATTATGTATGTTTACTAAAATGCGTGCGCACTATTTTATGAACTGAATTTATGACTAGGTATCCATGTTTAGATCGCTATGCTATGTCTCTATTTTATATGTTTATGATGTATGCGGTTATACGGGGGCGATTAGGGGTTCGCCAACTAAACTCTAATCGGGAACCTGACTCGATTGTTTGAGGTCAGGAGAACTGGCTTATGATATTTTATGATTTATGATTATACATTGTGGGGACTACTATGAAGTTTGCCAATTAACTTCCTATAGTGAGCCTGTCACGAGTGGCGGTGGTCCACAATTGTACCTTACGAGTTGGTTATGATGATTGTTCATGCATGTGAATTATGCGGTTATACGGGGACGATAGGGGTTCGCCAACGAGCCCCTCATCGTAAACCTGACTCAATTTTCAGGGATTTGAATAACCATAAAATTGACATATGTTGTTTTATGATATATGATTTGTGCTCTGTGGATCCTATTAGGAAGTTTGTCAGTTAGCTTTCTTTTGGTGAATCTACCATGAGTAGTAGGGGACCACAGTTGCACCTTAGAGCTGGTTGAGCCTTGACATGTATGAACCCTATGATATTTATACCAAGGTTGCGCCTCGAGAATTTTGAGATATGATGATGAGAGACTAGCAAAAACGACTAACCAGGAGACTTAAAGAACTTAAGAATATTTCGAGGGCTAGAGGTCCCGATAGGACCAAGAACCAAGAGAAAGTAGAATGAGAAAACCTAGGGTGTAGCCTAAGAAGATGCCTTTACATGGAACGAATCCCCAAAAGAGAATATACTAAATGTATGAACAAGATCAATAAGACTGAATAACAAAATATGAACTACAACAAACTGCTTACTAAGTCTATTTTACATACTCATCCCTGCTACTTCAACTTTCTTTTAGGTGGAGCTTGACGTAGCGGTCAAAGTGGAGGCACACGTGATTTATTGGATATAGAGAGTTCTATCACACTTGAGTTTGAAGTTCCACATTTAAATCTTGTATTTTAAATAGTTTGATCTTGTAGTGGTGTATTTTAGTGGTCTCTTCTTGTTCATTTATAAAAGCAAACATTTTCATTATTATTTTCATTAAATTTCAACGTACATGAACGTGTTTAAATGTATTGTATTTTTTCTTATTTTCACGTCACTGAGTAACAATCTATGGCTCGAGTCTCTCAAAAAGCGGGTTATTACACGTGCTCTCTAAAATTTAATTCTGCTTAGGAGTCCAACATCATAAATTAAAATTCTACCATGAGAATTGGCTCAACTAGTTTTTCATCAAATAATTTAAACTTACTCCTAATAATTTAAACTAGTTAAGCTTAATGATGCATAAATACTTTAAACTTATTACAAAAATCTAAACTAGCTAAAAAAAGTAAGCTTGACTCTAAAAATTTAAACAAGCTAAAAATGTATTCGTACTAACCTTAAAACACTTTCAAAGAATTAAAACTAGGAAGAAAGAGTCTGAGCTTATTAGACCCAAGTCGGATCAACCAAAATACTAGCCTTGAGCCATAAGAAAATATATTCTCCGACAAGCTCGAACCATTCAAGTGAGATGCTAAAATGAAGTGAGAGACCTCACTTTTATAGTAGAGGCTCCCACTACTCATCTTTAAGCAAGGTGGGACAATACATTTTCCTTTTTTTTATTTAAAAAATTTGGGTTATACAATGAGATCAATGGATCCAAATTCGGGTCGGATACCCACCTGCAACTTGATACTAGTCTAGCCTGATACGGATCACGGTGTTCCAAATGTTCCAACTGGACCTATTACACGAACTAAGGCCAAGAAGATTCAACAATCATTCATTCTTCATCTATAAAATAGGATAGGCTCGGTCCAACCATCATTTCATGAGTTGTTAGAAAACTTTATTTATTATTTTTAATTTCATAAAGTTTGTAATGGTCGAAGGGTCAAATTTACTTCGTCTTTGGGGTAGATTGAAGCGAATCGGGATTAAATCATAGCCACAAATGTCTTTTGTGGGGAGACTATAAATACCCACAAATTGTTATGTAAAAATCAGATTTATGATGAATGAAATCGATCTCTCGAAGTTGAGACTTCCCCCTTAGAAATCCGAGCATCAATCTTTGTCATTTCTAAGTTTCATGCAATTCTTGTGGTAGATTGCATCTGAGCCATTCAATCAAGCCTTGATGAAGTTCGATTGTAGAGTGACTCAATCCCCCTTAGAAATCCGAGCATCAATCTTTGTCATTTCTAAGTTTCATGCAATTCTTGTGGTAGATTGCATCTGAGCCATTCAATCAAGCCTTGATGAAGTTCGATTGTAGAGTGACTCAATTTAGAACAAGGTTCCAAATCTTGTTTCTACATCTTTGATCGTAAGAGGTAATCTAGTTTTGTACAAGAAAGTGTTAATTTCTTTGATTTAAGGGTTCTTACTCCAACAAAAGCTTGGATTGTTGAGTTGAGGATTAGGGTTGCATTATCAATTTGTTATAAGAGCCTAGGTTGCATCGTTGTGGCCTACTCTAGAATTGATTTTATGTTTCATTTATGCTATTATTTATCTTTTCTTCAAATCTATGTATTTATTTTTGTGCTGTCATTCCCATCATTCTTCATCATCTTTTGACCTTGTTCTCATTTTCTTCTATAGATCTTAGAAAAAAAAAAAAAAAAAAACAAAAAAAGAAATCCTTATTGTATTTGATTGTAAAATTGTGATTATAAATGGCATTATCATTTATTTTTCCTTGTGCATGTTTATTTGAATATCAAATAAATTTCTATTCACATTTTTTTAATCCATCTAAATTTGGAACGGTTCTGTTTGATATTTTTTCCCTCATCATTTACCCTTGAAGATAACTTCTAAATTTTTCTGAAGTCTGTATAAAGGAAAGTTAGATCGTTCTCAAATCTGTGACTATTCTCTTTGGAATTCATTTTTTTTTTTTTTTCATGATTTCCTGGAATAGCTTGCTACTATCATAATTATTTTATCCATATATTAGCCTAACTTGATCATAATTTAGTTACTTCCCCAAATAGCCTACCTTTGTGATAATTTAGTCACTTCCCCAAATAGCCTACCTTTGTGTGTTAAACACGAGTGTTCCTGAGGGAAATTAGTGAGTTGAGTGTGTGAGGTCCTAAGCATATTAACTATTGTTTGTACAATCATGAACCAAGACGAGGAAAATAGAGGGAAGATCTATGAGATAGTTGAAGAAGTCTAGAAGAAAGAGGAGGAATTGAAAAATGGGAGTCATTTGACATTTATTACGAGAAGACTTCTTAATACTCAAATTATGGAGAATGATGTTGATTATAAAAGAGACAACCTGTTTCACACGCGGTGTTTAGTCAAGGGGACTCCTTGTAGTCTTATGATTGATAGTGAAAATTGCACAAATGTAATGAGTGTCATGCTGATCAAAAGGTAGCAAATTCCAACCAACACCATCCTAAACCTTACAAGCTTCAATGGCTCAATGATAGTACAATGAAGGTAGATTCTCAACCTTTAATATCTTTGACTTTGGGAAAATATAAAAATAAAGTTTTTTGTGATGTGTTACCAATGCTTCCTGGAGACATATTGCTTCATCGACCTTGGCAATTTGATAGGAGGGTCATGTATGATAGTTATTTGAATAAGTATTCTTCTGTAAAAGATGGTAGAAAAACCACTCTTATACCTTTGAGGTCTGCAAATGTATTTGCTAATCAATTAAAGTTGGAGGAAAAGAAGAAAGAGTTAGAAAGAAAAACCAGAATTGAGTGAAAAAATAGAGAAAAATTAAAGAGAAAAAAAAAAGTGAAAAGAATAATGAAAAAGAGATAAAATTGAAAAAAATGGAAAAAAAATAATTTTTTTTAGAGGTGAGAAGAGCCATGTTTTCACAAAATATCAAGTACAAAGAAGGATTTTTGGTTTTTAACTATAATAACTTGGCTTTGTCTAGTATTTTTCAATCATTTTACAAGAATTTGAGGACGTGTTTCATGATGAAGTACATAAAGGTCTACCTCCCATTAGAGGTACTGAACATCAAATAGATTTCATTCTGGGTGCTGTCATTCCTAATAAGCTAGCTTATAAACTCTATCCAACTGAGACTAAAGAAATTCAAAGGCAAGTAGAGGAGCTCATGGGGAAGGGCTATATAAGAGAAAGATGAAACTTGACACATGTGCGTGGATTGTAGAGTCATCAACAAAATCACAGTAAAGTATCGACATCCTATTCCTAGGCTAGACAATATGCTTGATAAATTGCATGGTTCATGTCTACTTATAAAGATTGTTTATCACCAAATTAGAATGTAGGTAGGAGATGAATGAAAAACAACTCTCAAAATTAAGTTTGGATTGTATATGGCTTGTTATGCCTTTTGGGTTTACTAATTATCCTAGTAATGCGCTCAATATATAATGTTTTGAGAAAACATTGGAAAGCATGTTGTGTATATTGATGATATTTTAATTTATTTGAAGACTTTGTTTGAGCATGTGGAGAATGTTGAGTCACTTTTGATTACGCATGAAGAGAAATTTCATTCTAATTTTAATAAGTGTAGTTTTCATGAAAAAGTTCACTTTCTTTGGTTCATAGGGGTAAAAATGGAGTAAAGTATGTAAAGAGAGAGTTAAAGTCATTAGGGATTTGCCAACGAAAAGAAAATGCAAGTGAAGTTCGGAATTTTCATGGGTTAGCTAGCTTCTAGTTTATAAAATATTTTAGCACCATAGTTGCACCATTGAATGACTTGCGGAAAAAGAATGTTATTTCTAATTGGGTGAAATGCAAGAAAATGTGTTCAATTTGATTGGGAAAATTAAGCAGGCACCCTTACTAGTTTTGCCTAACTTTAATAAAACTTTTGAAATTGAGTGTGATGCAAGTGGTTTTAGCATAGGTGCTCTCTTAATTTAAGATGGAAACTCTTAATGTATTTGAGTGAAAAACTAAATGGGATAGCATTGAAGTATCCTACTCTAAAGAATTGTTTGCTTTAATTCATATATTGCAGGGTTGCAACACTTGATATCACTTTGATCAAGAAAGCTTAAATATTTAAGGGTCAAAACAAACTGAATCGTAGGCATGTAAAGTGGGTAGAATTTATTGAAACATTTTCGTATGTCATCAAATACAAGCTAATGCATTAGGTAGAAGGTTCAATCTCTTTGGTAAAGAAGGTTTGTTTTTCTTACCATTTATTTATTTTATTTTGGATCTCATCTTTCTTAAAAAATATATATATTATAAAAATAAATTTGAATTCTTAATAAAAATACAAAAACAAACAAAAAAAAAAAAAATCATTTACAAAATGAATAACAAATATATATATATATATATATATATATATATATTTTAAATATGAAAAAAAAAAATGAATATTTTATTTCTTTTACTTTTGTTTCTTTTTCTTCTTTTACTCAAAAACCACCTCCTTTTCTTTCAAAATTATTAACTTTTTTTTTCAAATTTTGGTTTTATTCAAAAATTATTAGGCTCGATTGGTTGTATAGCATAGAAACACCATATATATTCATAGGACAAGAGAGAAAAACTAAGCAGATATAACCTACAAAGATTGCTACATTTCTGAAGTGCTTTATTTGAGTCACTATTATATTACTAGACATCCTACGGTTGGTGGTTAAAAAAAAAAAAAAAAAGTGGTTACTACGGTTGGTTGGATGTTTATAGGACCAACCAAGTCTTTGTGATGAACCAAATCATTCGGTCAAACCAATGAATCCATTTCTCGTAAAGAACTAGGGCCATCCATAATTAGAAACTTTTCCAAGTAGTTTTATCTTGAAAATACCAAAGCTTTGATGATGAAAGGGGAGAGAAGTTGTTGAGAAAGAAAAAGGAAGAAAAGGAGGTATGGGTTTAGATGGTGGTCTGTCATGGGCAGATCAATGGGATTCCAACCCTGACCCAGGCCCTCCACCATCGTCGGCAGAAAACGGGAAGAAGAAGAAGAAGAAGGAGAAGGAGGAAGGGGGATCCTCCTCGTCAGAGAAGAGCATATTTAAGAAGGCAAGCTTGAAGTGGATAAAGGAATTGCGAAAGAAATCTGAGAAATCTTGAAAAACAGAGCTTTCTACTTGCTTTCTTATTTCTCCTCATCTTTTTCCCAAATTCTTCACTTATCCAATGAATTGTGCTCCTGTTCTTATTATTTTTTCTTTCATTCTTTCTTTTTCGAATCAAATGGAGGGGTGAAGGGGAAAAACTTCAACTCCTTTGAAAGATAAAATACTATCAATGAATTCAAATATAATTCTTCTGTGCATATTAAAGAATTATTTAGAGATGACCCACACTTTAGAACTATCTATGCATCTTGTCTTACGAAAAAAAGTTGTAGATGATTATTATGTGTTTCATGAATTTTTATTTAAGAAAAGTAAGCTTTATATTCCTAAATGCTATATAAGAGATTTTTTTTTAGTGAAGCACATGTTGGTACCTTAATGAGACATTTTGGGATTAATAAAACTTATAATATGTTGTATAAACGGCCGAAGATGAAGCATGATGTTCATAATTTTTTTAACCAATTTTTTAAATGCAAAGAAGCTAAAACTAGATCACAACCAAATGGATTGTATACTAAAGGACATCGGACTAATATATCTATGAATTTTGTTATTAGTTTGGACACACTAAAAATGGTAAAGATAGTATAAATATGTTAGTAATAGGGATATTAAATTTTTAAGACACTTTCGAAGTATTGTGGGGTAAATTGGGTACCAAATTATTGTTTTGAACTACATGTCATCCTCCCATCCTCCTTATGAGCAAACTGAGGTGGTTAATAGGTAGGAGTATTGCTTAGCGCTATTATTTTTAAAAATATTAAGTCTTGGGACGAATGGTTGCGGTTGGTAGAGTTTGCATATAATAGAGAAATTTATAGTACCATTCATAGTTCTCATTTTGAAGTTGTTTATGGATTTAATCCGCTTAATCCTCTTAATTTTCTTCCTATTCCTTCTAATATTTTTGTGAGTGAAGCCGCCACAAAAATGACAGATTTGATCAAAACATTATGCAAAAAGGTGAAGGAGAGAATTGTGAAACAAAATTTCAAAGTTGCTTCAAGAATTAACAAAGGACGGAAGAAAATCATTTTTCAACCCGGTGACTGAGTTTGGATACATTTTCAAAAGGAGCTATTCTCATCTCACACAAAGTTACATCAAAGAGGGGATGACCATTATTAAGTCCTTGAAAGAATTAATAACATTGCAAATAAAATTAATCTTTCGGGAGAATTTTTAGTACATTCTAAGTTCAATGTTGTTGACTTGAGTGTTTTTTATGTAAGTGATGTGATTTTTCTGATTCGAGGACGAATTCTTTTAAGAGGGGGAATATGTTAAGGATCACGGTGTTCCAAATGTTCCAACTGAACCTATTACACGAACAAGGCCAAAAAGATTCAACAAGTATTCATTCTTCATCTACAAAATTGGATAGGCTCGGTTCAACTATCATTTTATGAGTTGTTAGAAAACTTTATTTATTATTTTTAATTTCATAAAGTTTATAATGGTCAAAGGGTCAAATTGACTTCATTTTTGTGGAGATTTAAGGGTACCGTGATTAAATCATGGCCAAAAATGTCTTTGTGGAGAGAGTATAAATACCCACAAATTATTATGTAAAAATCAGATTTGTGATAATGAAATCGATCTCTAAGTTGAGACTTTCCCCTTAGAAATTTGAGTATCATCTTTGTCATTTCTAAGTTTCATACCATTATTGTGGTAGATTGCATCTGAGTCATTCAATCAAGTCTTGCTTAAGTTTGATTGTAGAGTGACTCAATTCAAAACAAGGTTCCAAATCTTGCGTTTAGATATTTTATCGTGAGAGGTAATCTAATTCTAGCCTTATCTATTGGTTGATCTGAATTTCATATAAGTCGATGTTAATTTCTTTGATTCAAGGGTTCTTATTCCAACCGTCCAGACATACGCCGGTGAAATAGCCCAAAAATAAATAAAGAAATAAAGAATAAAAATAATTATAAAAATAGTTAAAATTATAATAATAAAAAAATAAATTTAATTAATTAGTTAATTAAAAAAAAATAAAAAAAATAAACCTTTCCCCATCTCTCTCCACTAACCTCTGATCCCTTCCCACAATTATCTCTCCTCTTCCCATCTACTCTGCAAACAAAAAAAAAAAACAAAAAACAACCATCGTCAAATTTGAGAAAAAGTATTTGAACAGATTGCAGATTTAGAGATTTTTGTCAGTTATTACGGTAAAATTCTATCTCAGAACTCCTCTTCGTTTATAGTTATGCTTATAAGAAATTAATTTAGGATCAAATCTTCTTTCCTATCTTATTGTATGTAATAATCAGATCCCATGTTCAATTAATTAGATTTTTTTTAGCATCCTAAGTTATAGGAAATAAGGTTAGAATCAATATAATTTTAGCTGGCAGATCCATAAATCTGTAAGATACTAGCCAAATTAAAATTGGCCAATAATATCGGTTTACAGAATGAAAATAAATATAGAATTAAAGTAATATCTTATTTACAGATGTTTACAAAACTGAGAATCTATTTACAGAATGGGAATGGAAATAATTACGATGAGGGAGGAGGGAAGATTGAGGGAAGATTTCCCATGTTCAATTAATTAGATTTTTTTTTTAGCATCGGAAGTTATAGGAAATAAGGTTAGAATCAATATAATTTTATGGCAGATCCATAAATCTGTAAGATAGTAGCCAAATTAAAATTGGCCAATAATATCGGTTTACAGAATGAAAATAAATATAGAATTAGAGTAATATCTTATTTACAGATGTTTACAAAACTGAGAATCTATTTACAAAATGGGAATGGAAATAACTACCATGAGGGAGGAGGGAAGATTTCCCATGTTCAATTAATTAGATTTTTTTTTTAGCATCGGAAGTTATAGGAAATAAGGTTAGAATCAATATAATTTTAGCTGGCAGATCCATAAATCTGTAAGATAGTAGCCAAATTAAAATTGGCCAATAATATCGGTTTACAGAATGAAAATAAATATAGAATTAGAGTAATATCTTATTTACAGATGTTTACAAAACTGAGAATCTATTTACAGAATGGGAATGGAAATAATTACCATGAGGGAGGAGGGAAGATTGAGGGAAGATTTGTTAAACAGAATTTAAAAATATAACAGGCATGAAACTCCATTAAATTCTGTGTAACAGTAAATATCAGAATTTTAACAAGGTAAATTAGAGAAATAATTGTATAGAGTTCAAACTTGAAACTGATGTCATGGGCTCACATAGGTTGGCTTGGATTTCAAAGGACGGAATCGAACTTTCAGTAAGGATATATACGTGACAACGACTTAAGCTAGCCAGGTAAGTGACCTTACTATCGGCATGATTATATTTGATGTTGACACGTGCCCTGTGGTTCTGTACATGTCATATATATTGATATGTGTGAATTGTCTGTGGATCGATATGCTTCCTATATGTTATGTTATGTTATAATATGTGGTTTGTATGATAATAATTATGGTACGATATGCTCAAGGATATGTTTAAGATAGGGTACGAGAAGGATGCACAAAACGAAATGTAACGATAGGAGTAAGATACGTTCATGAAACGTTAGAGTTAGGTTACATACCAGAGTGCTATGGATAGGAGAGATTGATGAAAGAATACGGTTAGGTTATGGGTAGAAAGGGATAGGTTTGTGATAGATTGATAGAACGATAGCATTATGGTACATTCTTGTGACGATATGACTAAGGTACGTCACGTAATGATATGTCTGTGATAGGTATAAGAACGTTAAGGTTGTGGTAAGTTAGAGAACGATATAACTATGAAGTGTTTGCGTTATTGACTCGGTTATGATATGATACATTGTATGCTAGATTATTGTGCTTAAGTACGAAATCATGTGAACGTGAATGTATGTTATTTATGCTGCTTAGTTGATGTGATATGAATGCATGTGACGATGTGTGGCTGTGAATGTTTGATTAATCCACCACACCTAAATGGGGGTGAGAGTTCTCTTATTTATAATCATTTACACGATACAGAAATATGGTAAATTACAAATAATATGGAAATAGTAATAAAAGGAAAGAATAATAAATGAATGCAATATATTTGCCTTTAATAAGAGGGCAAATATGGTAACCCGTGCCTTATAATGAACGGTCAACTATCCTTAACACCCCCCCGCAAGCTGAGCGTCGGATTTGAACGAACGTGAAGCTTGGATCTGAAAAATTCAAAGAGAGGTCGAGAAATACTCTTTGTGAAGATGTCAGCAACTTGGAGATGAGAGGGTACATATTGTGTGCGAAGTTTGCCAGCGATAACAAGTTCTCGAAGGAAATGATAATCTAGTTCAACATGTTTGGCCCGCTTGTGAGAAACGGGATTAGAGCTAAAAAAATAGCACTTTTGTTGTCACATAAGAGTAAGGGCTGCTGTGAAATAGGGACCTTGAGGTCATGCAAAAGATGCGTAACCCAAAGATGTTCAGCAGCGGTTGTGGCAAGAGCACGATACTCAGATTCACAGCTGGAGCGTGAGACAGTAGGTTGCTTTTTGGCACTCCAAGAAACCGGATTGTTACCAAGATAAATAGAATAGCCGGATGTAGAACGACGAGTATCGGGACAACCAGCCCAGTCAGCATCCGAATAAGCGACTAGCGTACTAGGAACAGTGGATGGACGAAAGGTAAGACCAAAGTGAGTGTTCCTTTGACATAGCGAAGAATACGTTTGACAGCAAGAAAGTGATCTGCAGTAGGGGCATGCAAGAATTGACTGACATAATTGACAGCATAGGCAATATCTGGACGCGTAATAGTCAAGTACTGAAGGGCGCCAACAAGAGACCTATAGAGAGTAGGATCAGAGAAAGGAGAACCATCAGCAGTCAGGTGTTGAGAAACAACCATGGGAGTGTGAACTGGTTTGGTATCGAGCAACTGAGCACGAGTAAGAATATCTCGAGCATATTTTAACTGACTAATAAAGAGACCATCAGGAGTGGGTGAAGCTTCAAGACCAAGAAAGTAACTGAGAGAACCCAAATCTTTGGTAGCAAACTCAGAATGAAGCTTGCGAGTAAAGCTGTCAATAAGAGATGAGTTGTTGCCGGTAACAATAATGTCATCAACATAAAGAAGCAAATAGATAATGTTAGATTGCTGATGAAAGACAAAAAGGGATGTGTCAGCGCGACTGCAAGAAAACCCAAGTGTGAGAAGAAATGAGCTAAAACGCTGAAACCAAGCACGAGGAGCTTGCTTTAAACCATAGAGGACTTTCTTTAATAGACAAACATGAGTGGGAAATCGAGGATCAATATACCCAGGAGGTTGTTCCATATGAACACGTTCAATAAGAGTTCCATTGAGAAAAGCATTCTTGACATCAAGTTGTCGAAGAGGCCATTTATTTGTGACTGCAATAGAAAGCACAACACGGACAGTGGTAGCTTTGACAACCGGACTGAAAGTGTCAGTGTAGTCAAGACCAGGAACCTGAGTATAACCTTTGGCAACAAGACGAGCCTTGAAACGCTCGACGGATCCATCAGGCAAATATTTAATACGAAACACCCATTTAGAGCCAACGATGTTGGTGTTGGCAGGGCGAGGAACCAAAGTCCAAGTATCATTTTGTTGTAATGCTCAAATTTCTTCATCCATGACAGCCACCCAAGCAGGATTCTTAGCCGCAGATTTGAATCCTTTTGGCTCAGTGGATGCAAGAAGAGCAGAAAGAAGTCCAGATGAGCCCAAAATACCAAGATTTGCTGGATGACAAGTCTTGAATATACCAGCTTTGGCTCGTGTGATCATAGGATGAGTGCCCAAAGAAGAGAAATCAACAGGAGGTTCAATAGAGGTCGAATTAGAAGTCGAGGGTGGCAAAGTGGAACCTGCAAGAGAAGTATCAACCTGCACAGACTCATCTACAAGGTCAGAACAAATATCACACGGGGATGAACTGGATCGAGGAGTTTGCGGTGATGAAGTGGTAGGGGGGGGATGAATCAATATGATGAAAATGTGGTTCTAAGAAATTTGAAATAGGAATAGAGGAAAGAGGTTGGGTCTGGGAGCTAGGGATAGCAGGAAAGTGAGTTTCATCAAATTGAGCATGACAGGTGATATATAGCTTAGTGGTGGCGGGATCAAGACAGCGGAACCCTTTATGAGCAGGACTATAACCCAAAAAAATACAAGGAATGCTGCGGGGAGAAAGCTTGTTAGGCATATAATCACGCAAATAAGGATAAACACGACAACCAAAGGGATGAAAATTGTCATAATGTGGAGTGTAGCCATAAATGAGTTCAAAGGGTGACTTACCTCCAAGAAGTGGAGTAGGCAACCGGTTGATAATATAAGCTGCAGTGCTGAAGGCGTCAACCCAAAAACGAGAAGAAAGATGAGAGTGAAAGAGAAGGGCCAAGCCAGTCTCAGTCACATGACGATGTTTTCTCTCAACACGACCATTTTGAGCAGGTGTATATGGACAAGAGAGTTGATGGTGGATGCCAGAATTACGTAAATGAGTTTTGAAACAAGTACTAGTAAATTCGGTACCACCATCGCTTTGAAATACCTTGATACGAGAAAAATATTGATTTTCCACAAATTTTTGAAATTGAAGAAAAATATCAAAAAAATTAGATTTAAATTTTAAAGGGTAAAACCAAGTGAATCGAGAATAATCATCAATAAAAATAACATAATAAAGGAAACCCGAATTTGATTTGACGGGAGAAGGACCCCAAAGATCACAATGAATAAGATCTAACACATGAGACGACCTACGTTCATTGCGGGAATAAGGCAATCGATGACTTTTCGCAAGCTGACAAGTATTACATAATGATGGAGAAGGCAATAAAGACGTAAGAGAAAGATGACCTTTTCTATTTAAGAAAGAAATAACAGAATGATTCACATGACCTAGACGAGCATGCCATAAATCATATGAAGCACGTAAAGATTTGTTTCTAAGGGCTGAAATAAAAGCAGAGTTGCCGCGCTCCAGCACATATAGCCCTCCATCTCTTTTACCGGTTGCCACCACCCTTCCTGTTTGACGATTCTGGATAGTAATAAGATTATTAGTAAATGTAACGGAGAGAGGAAAATCAGACGTTAATTTACTTATGGAAAGAAGATTTTTAGTGAGGTGAGGGACAACCAAGACATCTAACAAGTGAATATTTGGAACAGGAGAAAGAGTACCGGTGTGGGTAATGGGTAGGGATGCACCGTTTCCTACAATCACAGAGTCCTTACCTGTGTAATTTTTAGACTGATCCAAAATAGATGGGTCGGCAGTCATATGGGCCGAAGCTCCAGTGTCCAGAAACCAATCAGCAGCATCGGGTCCAGCAATAGAACATGACGTGTTAAAGGCTTCAGCAAGGTGAGCATGAGAAGAATCAGGTCGAACATACTGTTGGTTGCAGCGGTCAGCATAATGGCCCTCTTTGCGGCATATTTGGCAGTGAGGTTGTCGACGACCTTGACTTGAGTGGGTTCGTCCTCGATTAAAAGAGTTGTTTTTGTGAGAATAAGAACGACCTCGCTGGTTGGTAAAGGAAGCAGGGTGGCTTCCATGGGTGCGACCACGATTAGTGACTGTGAATGCTGTAGGAGTGGAGTTAGAGGACTCAAGGGAGAGCTGAAACAACTCAAAACTTTCAGCTATAGAGACTAAATCTGCAAAACAGGGGATAGAGGTGAGAGCCATCTGAGCAGTAGAAAAAGCTGAAAATTCGGTGCCGAGTCCACGAAGGAACCAGTGCACTTTATCATTGTCCTCGACCGGTCTGCCAATGGCATGAAGTTGGTCACAAATTTTTTTGAAGGCACGGGCATACTCAGCAACAGGTTTGGTGCCATGTTTCATCAACTGCAAGTCATCCTTGAGTCTCAGTTCACGAGCTTTCGACTGATGGCTGAACGTAGTTTCCAACGCAAGCCAAACATCACGTGCAGTAGAGAGACCAACGACAACAACCATGGCTTCCTCAGTGAGAGAGGAGAGCAGGAGACAGAGAAGTCGTTGATCGGCTGCTCTCCATGCCAAATATTTGGGGTTGAGTGTTGAAGAGGTTTCTGATTCAAAGCGAGGTGGTGGAACCATAGTTCCATCGACATAGCCCAGCATGTCTTGACTCTCAAGAAGAGGGAGAAGTTGGCTTTTCCAAAAGAAGATAATTGGAGGAAGAAAGTTTGATGGTGATCATATGGATTAGAGTATTGAAAGGAAGAAGATGATAAGAAGATTCGGAAGCCATAGAGAAGAAAGGATCAGGGTTGTTAAACCGAAAGGGCTCTGATACCATGTGAATGTTTGATTAATCCACCAAACCTAAATGGGGGTGAGAGTTCTCTTATTTATAATCATTTACAGGATACAGAAATATGGTAAATTACAAATAATATGGAAATAGTAATAAAAGGAAAGAATAATAAATGAATGCAATATATTTGCCTTTAATAAGAGGGCAAATATGGTAACCCGTAATGTAAGGCAAATATCTAGATATTTGCCTTATAATGAACGGTCAACTATCCTTAACAGTGACCCTTATACGATTATGGCTTGTTGTATGAGTATTGAAATGTAACTGAATGAATTGTATGACATGAAATACGGTAAATTACATGATACATGACCCCGCTAGGAATATGTATGATATGTAACGAAATGAGAATGAGAATGACATGTAAGCATGAAAACGTGACACGGGGTTATGTTCATTAAATGATGACTGTAGGACTAGTGGGACCTCATGCATATTGTGTGATCATGCATTTGGAGGGATACCCTTATCCCATCACGAGGGTACGGATGCGTACATCCAAATGGCAGGACAACGATCGTTATGCCCTGCATAGCGCTGTCGTGACGGTTTTAGTTTTAACGGGTCTCGGTGGGCCCCCAGAGCATGCCCACCGGCTAGGGATAGTGGCCCAGTGGTGTGCGAACTAGCTGGTGAGCCCATACTCGCACGTATGGGCTGCGTGTAGAGTATATGGTACACGTCCATGATTACCTGTTAGGATTAGACCGTAGGGAAAATGAAACGAAACGAAACGAAAAAGAAACGAAACGAAACGAAACGAAACGAAACGAAATGAAACGAAATGAAAGATAGGTCCCATCATTTTATTGCATGTGATTGTTGCATTTAACCCCAATAGTGGGGTCACTTACTGAGTATTTCTTTAAATACTCAAGCCATGTGCTACTACATTTTTCAGGTTAAGGCAAGGCATTCCTGTACGGCTGACGACGGCATCGCAACTCGAGATCATGCCACATGCGTAGGATAGTGGTATTCATTTTCTTAGACTTAGGATAGAATAGTATGTTTTAAACTTAAACGCTTAGTTATTTTATTTCGGGTCTTTTGTTGTGTCGTTTTAAAGATGTTTTCAAAACACGTAAGTCCATGGCTGTGTTTTTAAGTTAAAGGTTATGTTTTATGGAATTTAAATGAAGTTTTCCGCATTCAATGTTTATGGTATGTATACAGTAGCGACCTTAAATTAAGTAGAAAATTTCGGGTCGTTACAGTTGGTATCAGAGCTCTAGGTTATAGGTCTTGTAGACTAGCATGTTCCATGGTCCCACCGTTGATGCCCCGTCTCCGTCAGGTATGTCTTGCTTAAGATAAAAAAAAAAAAAAAAATGAAATGTCGTTGAAATTGTATGTTGTTATTGCTTGGTCATTATAAAATATAACTCGTAATTGGACTTTTACACCATTGATTGTATTATAACTTACTGCATTCATGTTAGCTTAATTCGATATTTATTTTAATTTAGAATACATTATGTTTTACCTTGCATGGAATGTGAATGTAAATTGTTGTATTGATGATGTTTAGATTTACCGAGATTGTTGCTAGTTTTAATTTTAGTAAGCTACTAAATGTTAGTGTATGCGTGAAAATGATTTTGCTAAGCAAGATCATGTGTTTTAGTTAGACGTCTTTAACATAGATAAACTACACAGTCTTATGACCATAGAGATGGGGAGAACTGTACCAATGTATACGGAAGGGTAAGTAGTTTTAGATGAAATAAAATGACCTAAGAAACTTGACATAGATGTCAATATCCTATAGTATACGATAGGTATTAAAAGTGGTAGTGTCTGAAAAAAACTTTATAACTTTGAAGTATGTAAAGATGAAATTAAAGTACCTGTAAAAAAAAAAAAAAAATTGAGTTATAGACCATAAAAGTTTAAAACATGTATACTTAAATTAATTGGTGAATGACATAAGTGTCGTTAATGGAAGATGAGCTTTGTTAGTACTGAGATGTAGAAAACTTTCCTACCTTAATAAGGCTTGAAAACTATATATAAAATAATAATAATAATAATAATAAAAATAAATAAAAAAAGGAAAAAAAAAAAAGTAAGACAACCGCAATACTGAAGTTGTGAGATGATTTAAAAGTATCGAGCCACAATTTGGATGAGACATTACGATCATGGTCAAAATTTTAGAGGTATATGGAGAGGGACTACGGTATAAGATTGTCAAAGTACCTTCAATTTAAGAAACCATGATTTAAGATGAACTTGGGTGGGGGATACACGAGGATTAGAGTAGGACATTGTCTCTAAATCAACTAGAAGTTTTGTGGTAATTCTCCTTAAGGTATAGGATTGCACTCAGGAAGCTCAACATAAACAAATTGTTGTAGAAAATTACCAATCAATTTTTCCTAGCAATGTCAACCTGGTTAAAAGGTACTACTGTACTTATGTTTCAAAATTGTCATTTTAAGTTTGATTTTCAAGTATCCCAAGTTTTATGGTATCTGAGGATATCCACCATGCTTATATAATACCAATTTTTAGAAGAGAATTTTGTTAAGCCCATTCTTGATATTACAAAGGCATTGAAATGGATGTGATGTCTTTCCATTATGGTTATAGGAACATTAGTTTTGGACGGTAGTAGATAAGGTATATCAAGAGAAAAGCCTATTTGACAATGTTTCCTATGAAAGTTACCAAATCCTCAAACTCTAGCTTGACCACAAATCAAATACACGAAGTTGTTCCTAGATCCATGTGATTTACTAGTGCATTCTATTTGCATTGGGACAGGGTGGAGTTCTTAACCAGTTTCATGTCATGATTTTGACTCCAAAAATTTACTAGAATTGGGGTAGGTAGCCAAAAGAGAAGAAGTATTACAATTTCTTGATTTTGTATGGGAAAATGGGCAAATTTGTATATGGAATTCATTTACAAAGATGAGACATTAATGATGAACCAAATCAAGTGGACACAAACAATAATGAGGAAAGGAAAACAATTTTTTCTTTCTTTTTAATTATTAAAAATATAGAGAATGAACAATTTTAATTGAAAATATTCCTCTAATGAATTCTTGGGGAACTCCTATAGTAAATGGACTATACAGAATTGTGATCAGTCAAATATTGCAAAGTCCCGGTATCTATTACCGGTCAGTATTGGACTGTAACAAAATTTCGGTCTACACTAGCACCGTAATATCTTATTGGGGAGGAAGATTAAAATTAGAGATAGATCGAGAAGCAAAGATATGAGCGTGTGTGAGTAGGAAACAGAAAATATCTATTCTAGTTCTACCATCAGCTATGGGTTCAAATCTTAAGAGAAATTCTCGAGAATGTTTCTAACCCGGAATTTTTCTTTGTATTTCTTTAATGATAGGGCGAGAGGAAAGAAAAAAATTTGGATCAAAAGAAAATGCCATTTTGGATATTTAAAAATGAGATTTTGAGGACGCATGGACAAACACGTCAATTAGTGAACCTTTAGCTAAGTGTAGAAAATTGGATTTGGAGAACAATGTAAAGCAGAAACTAGTAAAACTATTAATCTAGTAGATGGAATCATAGTAAAAAAAAAATAAATAAATAAATAAATAAAAAATAAAATAAAAAAAAAGAGGAACTATGCAAGTTTTCCAACCTTATTGTATACGTGAACATTTATTTCAAGGAAGTGCTAGAGCCACAAACCTTAGATGAATTATGTTGTCCATGAAATTTTAGAAGAAGACCCAATATGACATGATAAGGCTATGTACGAAATTTGGTGACTATTAGGTTATGATAATAACGGGCTAAACCAAGTGTAGGTGTAAAATGACTAAAATGCCCCTATAATTACGTACCACTAGTCTATGACCAAAGTGACCTCTAAATGACATGAAATTTGATGAGGAGCCTTATATCATGGTGTAAAGGGATTACACAAAGTTACAAGCACCATTGGAATATGCTGAAGAATTTAACCAAGATTTGGGGGTAAATGACCAAAAGACCCTTTTGGAGTATGAATTAAGATTTAAAATACCTAACTATCCGACAAGACACCTTATAAGGATTCAAAGATTTTATGAATACAAAGTGATAGACTTATGAAAGTTTTATGCATGCAAATAAATGTTATGACTCATACGAATTAAGGTATACTTGTTAAGAATTTTTACTTAGTGGAACTTGAAGACTTAACAGAGAACTCTTAGAATAAGGGCCCGAGTTATTCCAAGATTAAAACACTTTCGAGGACGAAAGTTTTTTTTAGAGGGATATAATGTAAAATAAATAAAGAAATAAAGAATAAAAATAATTATAAAAATAGTTAAAATAGTTAATTAAAAAAAAAAAAATAATAAACCTTTCCCATCTCTCTCCACTAACCTCTCATCCCTTCCCACAATTATCTCTCCTCTTCTCATCTACTCTGCAAAAAAAAAAAAAAAAACAGAAAACAACCATCGTCAAATTTGAGAATAAGTATTTGAACAGACTGCAGGTTTAGAGATTTTTGTCAGTTATTACGGTAAAATTCTATCTCAGAACTCCTTTTCCTTTATAGTTATGCTTATAAGAAATTAATTTAGGATCAAATCTTCTTTCCTATCTTATTGTATGTAATAATCAGATCCCATGTTCAATTAATTAGATTTTTTTTAGCATCGAAAGTTATAGGAAATAAGGTTAGAATCAATATAATTTTAGCTAGCAGATCCATAAATCTGTAAGATAGTAGCCAAATTAAAATTGGCCAATAATGTCGGTTTACAGAATGAAAATAAATATAGAATTAGAGTAATATCTTATTTACAGATGTTTACAAAACTGAGAATCTATTTACAGAATGGGAATGGAAATAATTACCATGAGCCAGGAGGGAAGATTCAGGGAAGATTTGTTAAACAGAATTTAAAAATATAACGGGCATGAAACTCCATTAAATTCTGTCTAACAGTAAATATCAGAATTTTAACAAGGTAAATTAGAGAAATAATTGTATAGAGTTCAAACTTGAAACTGATGTCATGGGCTCACATAGGTTGGCTTGGATTTCAAAGGACGGAATCGAACTTTTAGTAAGGATATATACGTGACAACGACTTAAGCTAGCCAGGTAAGTGACCTTACTATCGGCATGATTATATTTGATGTTGACACGTGCCCTGTGGTTCTGTACGTGTCATATATATTGATATGTGTGAATTGTCTGTGGATCGATATGCTTCCTATATGTTATGTTATGTTATAATATGTGGTTTGTATGATAATAATTATGGTACGATGTGCTCAAGGATATGTTTAAGATAGGGTACGAGAAGGATGCACAAAACGAAATGTAACGATAGGAGTAAGATACGTTCATGAAACGTTAGAGTTAGGTTACATACCAGAGTGCTATGGATAGGAGAGATTGATGAAAGAATACGGTTAGATTATGGGTAGAAAGGGATAGGTTTGTGATAGATTGATAGAACGATAGCATTAGGGTACATTCTTGTGACGATATGACTAAGGTACGTCACGTAATGATATGTCTATGATAGGTATAAGAACGTTAAGGTTGTGGTAAGTTAGAGAACGATATGACTATGAAGTGTTTGCGTTATTGACTCGGTTATGATATGATACATTGTATGCTAGATTATTGTGCTTAAGTACGAAATCATGTGAACGTGAATGTATGTTATTTATGCTGCTTAGTTGATGTGATATGAATGCATGTGACGATGTGTGGCCCTTATACGATTATGGCTTGTTGGATGAGTATTGAAATGTAACTGAATGAATTGTATGACATAAAATACGGTAAATTGCATGATACATAACCCCGCTAGGAATATGTATGATATGTAACGAAATGAGAATGAGAATGACATGTAAGCATGAAAACGTGACACGGGGTTATGTTCATTAAATGATGACTGTAGGACTAGTGGGACCTCATGCATATTGTGTGATCATGCATTTGGAGGGATACCCTTATCCCATCACGAGGGTACGGACGCGAACATCCAAATGACAGGACAACGATCGTTATGCCCTACATAGCGCTGCCGTGACGGTTTTAGTTTTAACGGGTCTCAGTGGGCCCCCAGAGCATGCCCACCGGCTAGGGACAGTGGCCCAGCGGTGTGCGAACTAGCTGGTGAGCCCATACTTGCACGTATGGGCTGCGTGTAGAGTATATGGTACACGTCCACGATTACCTGTTAGGATTAGACCGTAGGGAAAATGAAACGAAATGAAACGAAAAAGAAACGAAACGAAACGAAACGAAATGAAACGAAATGAAACGAAATGAAAGATAGGTCCCATCATTTTATTGCATGTGATTGTTGCATTTAACCCCAATAGTGGGGTCACTTACTGAGTATTTCTTTAAATACTCAAGCCGTGTGCTACTACATTTTTCATGTTAAGGCAAGACATTCCTGTACGGCTGACGACGGCATCGCAACTCGAGATCATGGCACCTGCATAGGATAGTGGTATTCATTTTCTTAGACTTAGGATAGAATAGGATGTTTTAAACTTAAACGCTTAGTTATTTTATTTCGGGTCTTTTGTTGTGTCGTTTTAAAGATGTTTTCAAAACACGTAAGTCCATGGCTGTGTTTTTAAGTTAAAGGTTATGTTTTATGGAATTTAAATGAAGTCTTCCGCATTCAATGTTTATGGTATGTATACAGTAGCGACCTTAAATTAAGTAGAAAATTTCGGGTTGTTACACGGGGAGTTTAAATCACAGGATGGCCTGACACCCACGACCGACCGGAGCGATAATCCGCACCTTCAATGCCAAATGTACCCGATACTTGACGAGCTTCCAGTTGTGGCTCCTCTTGGCTTGACTTCGTGTCTTGGTTCAACTTGACTTGGTGTCTCGACTTCTTGGCTTAGGTTGCTCAATATCAAAAAAATTATATACCGTTTTTTAAGTTTTCGACCATTCTGAAGTCACTTTGACTGTATTTAAGGCGATTAGGTTTAGTATAAGATTCGTTTTCTCAATTTAAGTTCAATTGAGCTAAGAAATTAGTATTACTAACAAAATGAGATGGATGTTCTAATAGAAAATAACTCTCGATGATGCTTGGAGCAACTTTGAGGGACAAAAGACAAACGTAGTCAAGTTTAAGGAGAATGTCAGCTAAGGCAAACCAAGTAAGTGGCCTAACTATCAGTACAGTTAGGAATTGATCTTTGTACGATGACACGTTTCCGTGGTTCTCCACGTGTTATATGCCTGATACGTGTGAAATATTTAGGACACGATGTGATTAGGATATGTTTAGGAAACGATATGACTATAATATGTTTATGAAACAATATAGCTATGATATATTTATGAAAGGATATGACTATGATATGTTTATGAAATGATATGACTATGATATATTTATGAAACGATATGACTATAATATGTTTATGAAACGATATGAAAGGATAAGTCCATGATATGTCCATGATACGATGTGACTATGAAATGATACGTAAATTTTATGACACATGTTATGATTTGATCTACTGATGATATGATAAATGTTATGCGATAACACGTTTGGTGATATAGTATATGATGTTACATGATATGTTGATGATATGAGATATGTATGATATGACACGATGCATGATATGAATGATATAAGATAAGATGTATCGATTTGATGCACAACCCCGATTTATGCATGAAAAGCTATGATGAAAATGATAGGATATGAAGAAAAATGGAGAGGGCTGTGTTACATGATAATGAATAAAAATGTTGGGACCTCATGCATGTTCATGCGGAAAATACCTATTTTTTATGATGGTATGGATGCGTACACTAAGAGGTAGGAAAATGATCATTATAGTTATTATAATGTTGCTACTATTGTTATTCCTAATGGGTGTCCGACATCGGCAGCTCCGAGAGAATGCTCACCCAACTAGATAATTTACCATAATACGGAAGAAATTAAGATTTACAATCCATAATAGGTAATTTACAAAATAAGGAAGAAATGAAAAGAAAGGTAGAAAGATGAGATAAGGATTGAAAAGAGAAGAATAAAATTAGAGAAATGAAATGGAAAAGAAATAAAGCTGAAGGAATAATGTTAGGAAGACATATGTTTTCTATTTTTGGTTTTTTATTTTTTTTAATAGCTTAATGATTATTCAGTCTATTGTAGATGACGTTATTCACTCAGTGGTTGGGAATCCAAAAATGGATGATTGAGGTCATAAATCGTGTCTCTTCCTCTTCAACGATAGAAGGAGAAGATGTTGAACCGATGGATGCTCCTTCTTGAAGAAGCTTTTTGAAATCAGTTTCTGATGTTGTCTAGGCTAACGCTGCAAGTAGCCTAGATTTTGAGTTGAAGAACTCAGAGGTCTTCTCCACGGATAAATCTTGAAGATGACCATTTTCAAATAACCAAACCGTCACAGCCTTTAGATATGCTTGGGTATAAGTGTATTCACCATTTGATTTTTATTGTTGTGAAGATCTGTTTTATTTGATTTTCATTTTTTTCCCTCGAAAAATTCAAAGTTAAAATCCAGGCGGTTTGAAATTATATGCTAAATGGCATGGTCAAGGGGAATGGCTCTGGTACTTGGACAGGAAATATATCTTTCGTGAGTCCAAAGATATTCCACCATGAACCAAAATGGATAATTGATTTTATGGGCATTTTGGAAAAATTTGATGAACCATGGGTGCTCGAAATTTTGATACCAAATAACATTAAATCAAGTCATCTAATAATCTCTATAGGAGAATGAACGAGGAACAAAGGGTTTTGAAAAAGTCTTCTCCGTATATGGATCTTGATTCAAATCCTAATAATTCATGACTTTAAAAATTTTGAGTTTTGAATAGCGATTTTTAAGGATTCTTGCGATTCGGAATATGACTTCTGGGATAAAGAAGAATCTCGATGGATATGCTCTTTTGACGATCTCATTTATTTTTGGATCGTCATACTCTGGCTCTACAGGAGCTTCGAGCAAGGATACGAGTTTTTGAAAATATGTCCTGATTTCAAGTATTGGAGAAAATCGAACGGGAACAACTGCGTCCGAGTAAGTTGAGGGGACAGAAAATCTCTTTGAAGTGGAAGAGACAGTAGGTCTCAAAGGAATGGCGGCAGATGGTCGTGTTGAAGAGGCAGAGGGCCTCTAAGGAGTGATAACCTCCGGTTGATTTTGAGCAGCAGCTTTTGCTTGGAATCTGGTCAGCAGTGTCAAACTAGAGTTCATAGCATAACTATCTCAAGTCATGGAGTAGGGGAGTTTTAATGAGTAGGAGGCTTCTTCCCTTTTTCAGTCATTGGAGTAGGGGACTTTAAAGAAGTAGTCTTTTTCAATGGACTTTTTTACGTCAAGAGATGAGGTAAAGTGGATAGAGAGAATGTGTTTTGAGAGTAGGAACTCTCGTGAGAGGTAATGACAACTGGTTTTCAATTCTTTTATAGGCAAAATTTGAAAATGAAAGCAAGATAAAATTTACTTCCATCTAGAAAAAATTTGTGTCGATACAAGATTCTTCCCATCCGTCCCTAAAACAAATTTGGATGCTTTCGAATCCGTTTTGATAACAAAGCTTTTGTTAATAAAATCTCTTTGAAATTTCTGTACACAAAGTACTATTGAAAATATGTCTTTTTTACGTTAAGTAATTCTTTTGAGTAGAATTCCATATCCTCGGATGAAGACGGACAATGAATTCTTTCTTGTCAAAAGAATGTTTCAGGATTCCCCATATCCTGTATGGATGCGTTTGACTCCACTGTTAAATATTAAACTAACTTTTGTGTTTATCTTTGATAAACACTAAATTGATTTGACAATAGATTTGATTTTTTGGACTCTTTTGGTGTGTTATTAGAGGATTTTGGATTCTTTTTTAGTAGTTTGCAAATGGGTCTCATATTTGAAAAAAAGCAGACACATAATTGAGACTTCTTAACGAAACAATCTTTTTATTTGATCCTAAATTTGAGGCAAATTCAATGAATTTTTTAATGGGTTTAATTACCCAAATGAATTTAAAAGTTTGATTTTTGGTTTAGACACAACTCATCCATTTCTTTTGACTATTGTAAAAGAATGTTTGAAGGTATTTAAAATCTTGGTCGATGTTTTGAAAAAAAAAATCAGAACCAATAAAAATAATTGAAAACTCTTGAAATTGGGACGGAGTGTTTTTCAGCCCAAATAGCATAACGTTACATTCGAATTGTCAAAGGGATGTTGAAAGCTGTTTTGTATTTGTTTCTTCTGAAATCTGGCCAAAATCTTAGTCATATCAAATTTTGAAAATAATTTTGAATTTGAAATTCTTGGCATCAAATATTTGGAATCGAATATCTAATCTATTCCAAAACCTTATTTAACGGTTTGTAGTTTATTACCAGTCGTGGGACTCCATGTTCTTTCTCAGCTTGGTTGTTGACGTAAAAAGTCACGCATGACCATGGGCTTTTGGATGGTCTAATAAAACCCTTATGCAAAAAATCATTAATTTCTGCTTTGTCGTACAAAAATTCCAAAGAAATTTTATCAGCAACCCAACATCTTTATTAAGGAAACTTTAATAAACGAGAAGATGACAAACGAAGATTGACAACTTGTCAGCGAGACAATGAAGACTCACATGTGAATTACTAGTCTTTTAAATTATTAGTTTGCTGTCTTTTCTTACTTTTTAGAAAAGGTATCTCACGGTTCTATCCGGCTAGATTTAATCTTATCTCTTAGTTTATGTTTTTAAAATCTACTTTCAAATCGAAAGTCTATAAAATGACTTCATCAATGTAAAAAGGGCATTGATCGGCCGATAGCTCTCTCTCTCTACAATCAATTGAAAATTAAGAGAAAAAAAACGATTCTACTCTATCTATCTCCCATATCTTCATCTCATGAACGAATTTTTGAAAAAGCTCAGAAAATCAAACCATCTCAAATTCTCTACCGAAGAAGAAGAAAACTCAAATGAGCACAGAAGAGGAGGAACCTCACCATCTCAAATACTCTCAATCAAGAATACCAGATTGTCAGCATTGAAGACAACTCCAAAATTGTACTATTCCAAGAGTAGATCCCAAAACTATCTACCAATTTTCAACATTTAATTTTACTCAAATAGCATGCATCAAATTATCATAGAAAAATATCACAATTCATAGCCATAGAGAATCATTGAATCTTTTTTCAAAATGTCTTATACTCCAATATCGCGAAGAATTTAATTATCTTCATGTCGGTCTTCTTCAAGTCACAATAAAACTGTTATTCAGACTAGGACTAGATATCCCCGTTCTTATCCCCCTTCGAGATAAGAGACATGAAGACTTCTCAAATTCCTTACTAGGAATGGTTTAATCTAATTTAGAGAATGGACCAGTTTATTTGAATTGTTATCCAAATTTTACTTTGTCTCTCAACGACCTGCATATATTATCATCCCTTATACTGGATCTAAAAAAAAAAAAAAAAAAAAACTTGAACATCAAGGCTGAAACCCATTCTTTAGTCGTCATATTCAGAGTTTATTACAAGCTCATGAATACAAATATTTCTCTAAGAGCATTACGATCCTCGCCAAAAAGATCAACTATGCTCATAGAAGTAAATATTGGAAAGTCTTCTGTGACTGTTCCAAAAACTCTTTCCTCGGATCAAATAATGAGAAATACTCTCTCGAAAATAGAAGACGCCAGCCTTCGCAAAAGAAAGAATCTCAAAACCCTGTCCAAATCATTGGACATGATGACGAAAGCGTTGAAATAAAGTTTAGCAAAAAACCTTCGTCAAATTTAAAAGTAAAAGAATTCCTGAGTTCCAGGAGTACTTTAGGAGTTTCAAGCTCAATATATGACATTTTAAAGGTAAAGGATGTAAACTACCATTAAAGAAGAGTATCAATCCACTGCAAAGATGACTCAAGATGTTGGGAATAAACTTAAATGAGAGAGAAAAGGAGGAGAAAGAAGCGGTTATGAATTTTGGTTTTTAAACTCAGTCCAAAAAGTCATACTTATTCTAGGAAAGGAGTGGGTTATGGATGAGGAAACATGGGAAGAAAAAGTTGGATAGTTATGGACATTTTTAGCCTTATAAATAGGCTTTACTTTTGAGGGTAATATGAGAGCAACAGGGAGTAAGCAAAAAGAGCAAAAACAGAAAAAGAAGAAAGAGTTAGTGGTGTGAAATAGGAAAAGGCTTTTGAGAAGTCTTTCCATACAGATTCAGATTTTTTTCAATTTTGCGTTATTTGATTAAGATTTTATTTTTATTTCTATAAATGACAAGATATTATGTCATGCATTTGTTCTCACGGGAAAAGTTGCGATTTTCAACAAGGAAGTTACTACCTTAATGGTTTGTTCTTATGGTTTGTTCTCACGAGAAAAGTTGCAATTTTCAACAAGGAAGTTACTAGTCCCTTTTATATTCCTATATTCAACTCTTTTCCTTCCTTGAAAATGACTTTTGCTCTCCAAACTTGTTTGTGTTTTTGAGGGTATCTGAGAGTATGAAAAATTGAGTGTTAGCCGGAAAAATGTGTGGGTAGTTTTCTTGTTCGGCGAGTTCTTGAAATCGATTGTGTTGCTGTTTTGGAGGAAGAGTCGAGTGGAAGTTAACATCAACGTCGGAATCGCTGCGTCAAAGAAGGCAAACCGTCGGAACGAAGGAGGAGGACGCCACATACCGTCGTCGGAAACTGAAGGGATTGCGTCGTCAGCGGCACATCAGATTAGGGTCTTCGTGAGGGTTCGGGCGAAGAAGACGCAAAGTCGAGTCGGGTTTCGGCCTCTGAACCGGCCCACAGAACAAACGCGGGCCCTGTGCGTTTCGGCCCAACATGGACGCACGCTGCAGCCTTGGTCTCGGCTTCGCATGCGTGCTCTCGGCTTGGCTTGACGTGTATAGCGGCTCGGCTTGGCAGCTTAGTTGGTCGGCTCGGCAGCTCGGCTTGGTGACTCGGTATCACTATAATATATCGATTCCAAGGTTTTTGACTCTTCTGAAGCCGTTTCTGCCCTTAGTTTTACCATCCGAGGTCAGTAAGGTTCCTAAACGTTAAAGATAGATTAGGTCGGGGGTTTATTTTGATAAATAGCATGAAGTTTAGCTAGGGTATGTTATGAAAAGTTCCTAAGTTTTTATGTGGTTATCATAGGACGTATTTAACCGCTGGGATTAGCTCATTTTGAATGACTTCAACGAAGACCATCGAGGTAAGTGACCTTATTGTTGGAGTTAGTTTACTACGTGTTGTATGATGGTGTGTGCCCTGTGGCCCCTGCATGCACCATGTTTTTATTATGTGATATGGCTATATGATGGATGAATTATGTGACTGTTTATGCTATGAAACGTAATGGGTTATGTTGACTGTTGACTGTTTATGTTATGTGAAGTTATGAATGATATGTTAGTAATATATGCCACGAAAATGTCGATCGATGCCATGGATACACGTAGTATTATCGAGTCATGTCATGAGATGTTTATGCAACTGGAATGTACTTTCATGTTATGTAATATGCCATGTAATGTAAGTCATGTGAGATGCCATGCAATGTAAGAAACGTATATGCGTTGTTAGCACTGCTTATGTAATGCCATGTTAGATATGTTAAGGGACCTCATGCATATATGTATGTCACGTGCATCGAGATTCTTCCCCTTTATGTTACGAAAGAATGAAATATGATATTTATGTTTGCCATGATATCATGCGGGCCCTTTTCTGTTCGTTGGTGTCTGGCGACGTGTAGTACGTTGTGCCCGACCAAGCTAGGCCCAGGGGGTACATATATGAGCCCGCCTGGTGGGTCCATGTACGCGTATATGGGCCATGTGTGAAGGAGTACCACACATCCAACCCTACCTGGGATAGAAAAGCGCCCAAGGCCATGTAAAGTTTATGAAAAGTTAGGTCCCGCTCATATGTTATATGTGTTTGCATTCCTAACCCCAACAGTGGGGTGAATTATTGAGTATTTCATAAAATACTCAAGCCATGTGCTACCTACATTTTTCAGGTAAAGGCAAGGCGCCATTGTACGGTTGACGGCGGAGCTGAGGACACCATGGAAGTTGGAGATGGGATATTTTTAGGAGTTTACTTTTATTGGACTGTTTTAAGTTATAGCATTGAGTATTCTTTTATTTGGATTTATTTTGAATTCAGTTATTGAACGTTTATTTTCTAGGTTTTGTTTTGGATTTATAAATCTTTATGAAAGACTCTTCCAAGGTTATTTATGATGAGCTTCCGCTTAATGAGTTATATATGCATGGGTGACGTCACTAATTAGGTTAAAGAAAATTAGGGGCGTTACACTTTGTCTCCTCGTCTCTCCTCTCTCGACACCTCTTCAAAGTTTTGTGAGAGTTATCTAAACAAGTTAGTTTCAGAGCGAGCGTCCATTTTCTACAAGTCGGTATCAGAGCGGCTTTTAATTTCAACAAATTGGTATCAGAGCAAATTTTAATTTCAACCCAAGATCTCCAACCCATACTGAAATGGATACTCAATCTGTCTACGAAACTCAGCTTAATGTCATTAGAGCTGATTTCCAAATAGACAAGGAATTATTCAGAGCATATTTCACGACAGCTGCCAACTCTTCAAAAAGAAACGCCTTCTTTCAAACCTACAAAGAAGCTAAGCGAAATGAATTAATAACTCAGAGGTATTCTCATATGGAAGCCATAGAAGAAAGCATACCTTTCTTCGAATGGTTTGAAGAAAATATTTTATAAGTATGTATCTTGATCCTAAAGAACTAGAAGACCACCAGAAGAGGTGAGGTATATTCAAAGCATCCTCCGTTAGAAGAAGTTGAATTTGACAACTACTATGGAGAAAAGGTCAAAACCAGCCCCTTTAAAAATATTCACGAAGGACTGGAAAAGGATAATCCAACTCTAAAGGATATCAAGAATATCCAGCATCAAAACAATTACTCAAATAAGATTCTATCCACGATTGCTACACAACTCGAGAGCATCGAGGGAAAAATCTCGAAGAAATCTGGTCCCCAGCAAGAAAGTGCGAGCAGCTCTGTACCAAAGATTGATGAGTCAATACTGATACTCAGACCGACAAATCTCGATATGCTTACGAGAAGAGTTTCAAAAGAAGAGGTTGTAATGACCAAGATAGAAGAAAAATGGGATAAAATTTTAAATCCAAAGATAACAATTTCATAACCATCCGTCAATGTCGTCAACAATTATGATTTGATCAAAGAATCCGAAGATGAGATTGTAAATGAGGTAGAGGGACCTCTGAACAATGAAATTGCAAGGATTTCCAGAAGAAGTCAAAATAATACCAGCAATCAGAGAAACTGGTATCCTCAGCCGTCCTTTCTAGATATTCAATTTAAAGAAAAGACATTACAACCTCAAGCTCATTACGATGGTCTAGCAGTCTATGAATGAGGATATCGATAGACTATCAGACTGTTTGATAATGAATGTTGTCAATGAAATGATGATCGCTGCTGGTGCGTATAAAATACAGGGTCTTAAATCCGATCATCAAATTGCCTCCCAATAACAGGATTTACTAGGCAACTCAAAGACGGGTGGGACAAATATCTTGATAAAGCAACTTACCAACATATATTAAACCACTGTGTTATTAGACCAACTACTCAAATCATTAAAGAAGAAAGTCCATCAACTAGGACCGAGGTACAACATGAAAGGATAGAAGACGCTTTCAATACCCTTATCTATACCCTCAAAGAATTCTTCATAGGCGACCCCCTGAAATACCAGGAACGATCTGCTGAAATACTCATGAACCTAAAATGCCCAACCTTAGGCGATTTTAGGTGGTACAAAGACATGTATTTCAACAAAGTTCTCATTAGGAGAAATAGTTCGTTGGAATTCTAGAAGGAGAATTTTGTCAATGGACTGCCAAAACACTTCTCAAGGAGGATCAAAGACGGTCTTAAGACAAAGTATAATAGAACAATTCCATGGGAGACTTTGTCATATGGATCCATAACATCTTTCATCATAGAAGAAGAACTCAAACTTTGCAATGAGTCAAAGATTCAAAACAAGCTAAATTTCTCAATGTCAAATAAGAAAGAACTCGGAAGATTCGATGATCAATATGGATGCAAGGGAATAGAAGCTCCCTCGACCTTCAAAAGAAAGAGTGTCAAAATGTATCCAAGATCATACAAATCATATAGACCAAGAGAAAGTATCGAAGTAAACCCATACAATCTTAATAGCCAACAAACTCAAGGAAAAGGTATTCTTCTGATACCAATTTGTAGAAAATAACAATCTGCTCTAATACCAATTTGTAGAAATAAACGCTCGCTCTGAAACTAACTCGTTAAAATAACACGCACGAAGCTGTAAAGGAGATGTGGAGAGGGGAGAGACAAGGAGACAAAAGAAATTCTGAAAAGCCATTTTCTATTACACTATACTTAACTCTTGATATGCTCTTGCTCTATGCTTTTTACAATCGAAAACATATTAATTTATAGGTTTTCTAAAATCTAAAATTGACCATCCCATAACCCTCTCTCCTAAAATGATTATTGGCCCTTCATTTTTTCTTTGGCCTTTCCTCAATTTCAAAAACCTTACTAAAATTAACAAAATCAAAAACTATTTTTTTTTTCATTTAAGGTTATTCCCAACAAAACTCCCCTATAAACTTAAATGCTTCTAGCGTCTGTTATGTCAATCATCTTCTTGTATTTGTCGAAAAGTACTTTCGGTAGCGGTTTTGTAAAGATGTCCACAACTTGATCCTGACTTGCCGCAGGCAGCAATTCCACGTTTCCTTCCTTCACATGATCTCAGATTAAATGAAATCGAACGTCAATGTGTTTGCTTCTTTCATGGTTCACTGGGTTCTTGGCCAACTCAATTGCTGATTTGTTGTCAACTTGTATTACGGTTGCACCTCGTTGCTTTAGCTCCATCTTACTCAACAAATTTCTAAGCCATATTGCATGACCCACACACCAAGATGCTGTACATACTTAGCTTCACACGTCGAGAGTGTCACGACCGGTTGTTTCTTTGAAAGCCAAGTAAATGTTGTGTTTGTTAAAATAAATTTGCTCTGATACCGATTTGTTGAAATTAAAAGACGCTCTGATACCAACTTGTAGAAAATAAACGCTCGCTCTGAAACTAACTCGTTTAGATAACTCTCACAAAGCTGTGAAGGAGATGTCGAGAGTGGAGAGACAATGAGACAAAGAATTCTCAAACCCCTTTTCTATTGCTCTGTACTTCTTTTTAGCTCTACAACTCTTGCTCTGCTATTACAATGAGAAACAAAACGTATTTATAAGTTTTCTAAAGCTAAAAATGGCCATCAGAATCCCACATTTTCTAACCCATAAAACCACTCCTTCCTAAAATAAATATTGGCTTTTTTACTCAATTTTAAAACCTAAAAATAGAAACTACCTTCTTTCTTTTTTTAAGTTTATTCCCAATAAAACTCCCCATAAACTTAAATGTTCTATTCAATGATTCCACCTGCGCCGTTTTCATTTTCTCGAGCTCAGTCATGGTTTCTTCAATTTTCTCTTATTGTTCTCAAGCGGTAAATTAAGGTTGTTCTTCTCTAATGAGACTTCATTTGAATGTTCTCGAGAACTGCCCATCTAAGACACCAACTCTTCATTTCCCCGTCCTCAGCCACGCTTGACTCAAACATCATGGCTTCGTTCAGTTTACTCAATTCCCTTCGCAAGTCCACAACAACATTTACAGCTAGCATTTTTGCTTCCTCCAGTTCGGCTTTATCACGAGTGAGTGTCTCAATCGTGTGTCGTAAATTCACTACCTCCTATTGGATTCGATTCAGGTTCACGTCGAGTGAGTTTCTCTGTTGAGTCAGCATC
Organism: Cucurbita pepo subsp. pepo; assembly: GCF_057944985.1. Classification (NCBI taxonomy): domain Eukaryota; kingdom Viridiplantae; phylum Streptophyta; class Magnoliopsida; order Cucurbitales; family Cucurbitaceae; genus Cucurbita; species Cucurbita pepo. The sequence goes on from NC_141817.1 coordinate 5,927,996, forward strand.
TCTATATCTTTCTCCTCCCTCACCAGCTCATCCACTAGAGCCTCAATCTCCATGAACAAGCCATTATCTTTCTCCACACCTGTCCACACCTTCTTCAACTTTCTTCGTAAGATCAGAGATTATCTTCCCATTCTTTTCCTTCTCATATTTGAGATAGAAGGAACTCTTACTCTGCTCAGCCATTTCTTTCTCTAACCTTTCAACTTTTGTTTCTAATTTTTTCTTTTCTTCTTCCATTTTCATCCTCTTTCTTTTTTCTTCCTCGAATTTTTTTTCCAGCCATTGGAGCTCTCTCTCTTCGAGCTAGGGCTCTCTTTTATCCAGTTGTTCATCTTTCTTCGATTTTCTCGTCTCCACTATTAGGATTTCGCCACATCCACTACGCATCACCTCATTTGCAATAGTTTCTACCGCCTCAAGACTATCGCCATCATCTTTCACGCCACTGTCTCCCTTTGTGTTCGGCTCTTCATTTTGGGCCATCAAGAGAATGCCTCCATTTGTTGCGTCATCCAAGGCTAGGTTGATGGTTTCTTCCACCTTTTCTTTGGCTCGACAATGTCTTGCATAATGACCCATTCTGCCACAATTGTAACATCTGTCGGAGTTACAATTATTTGCATAGTGGCCATATTACTAACATTTGTAACAGTGGATGTTGGAATTGTATCCTTGACTGTGTCCTTGATTGCGTCCTCTTCCACGCCAATTTGCTTGGCTCGATAGTCTCCTCCTTATAATTTTCATCATAACTATTGCCTTGACCACCTCGACAATTCTTGCGGCTTCCACGACCTCTACCTCGAAAATTTTGAGTGTAGTGTACCTTTTCATCTTTTATTGATGCCTTCATCTGAAGCGGTTGATCGAGTGGCTCCTCCTTCTTTTTCTTACGTTGCTCGTGTGCCTCGAGAGAACCGACGAGCTCATCGACTGTGAACTTTGCTAGGTCCTTCGATTCTTCTATGGCACATACAACATTCTCGAAGTTGTCGGTTAACGACCTTAAGATTTTCTCCACAACCCGTGTCTCGGGTAACATTTCTCCATTTCGATTTAGCTAATTCGCCACGGTCTGTACACGTGTAATGTAGTCAAATACATTTTCTAACTCCATCTTCATGCTCTCCAACTCGCCATGCAGAGTCTGGAGACGCACCTGCTTGACTCGGTCGGTTACTTTGAACACCTTTTCTAGAGTGTCCCACGCTTCTTTTGAAGTAGTTGCCCTTGCAATCTTCTCAAAGCTCGACTCGTCAACAGCCCGGAACAGCATGTATAATGCTGCCTTATTATTTAATCGTGCTTCCTTTAGCACCTTGTTTTGCGCTGCCGTATAACCCGTGGTATCATTCGGTTCTTCAAAACCTTCTTCGACCACCTCCCATGCGTCTTACGAACCGATAAGAGCTTTCATTTAGATGCTCCAATTCTTGTAGTTTGTCTTCGTCAATCGTGGTAGCGACATTTGTCCCATCATGTTCGTCATTGGCTCTGATATCAATTTGTTGAAATAAATTCGCTCTAATACCGATTTGTTGAAATTAAAAGCCGCTCTGATACCAAGTTGTAGCTCGCTGTGAAACTAACTCGTTTAGATAACTCTCACGAAGCTGTGAAGGAGATGTCGAGAGGGGAGAGACAAGAAGACAAAGAATTCTCAAAACCCTTTTCTATTGCTCTGTACTTCTTTTAACTCTATAACTCTTGCTCTACTTGCTCTGCTATTACAATGAGAAACAAAACGTAGTTATAAGTTTTCTAAAGCTAAAAATGGCCATCAGAATCCCACGTTTTCTAACCCATAAAACCACTACTTCCGAAAATAAATATGGCTTTTTTACTGAATTTTAAAACCCAAAAATAGAAACTACCTTCTTTCTTTTTTTTCTTCATTTATGTTTATTCCCAATAGTGTTACCCATGAAGAATACATAACCCAATGTAACTGACTAACTTGTAATCTTTTACTTTTTAGTAGAATAACCCAAGTGACATCGTTCCTTGGATGTATCGTAGGACTCGCTTCAACGCCTTCCAATGTGAATAAATTGGCTCCTCCATGAACCGACTTATTATGTCGACACTTAATGAAAGATTTGGCCTTGTGCATGTAAGATAACGAAGGCTTTCCACCAGGCTCCGGTACCTATTTGCATCTACTCGTTCTTCTTCATCGTACTTTGAGAGCTTTGTACCTGGTTCCATTGGTGTTGATACCGGGTTGCAATTTTTCATCTTGTACTTCTTCAAAATCTCCTTTGTATATTTCTCCTGTGATGTAAAAAAACCTATTTCTCCTTGTTTAACCTCTAAACCGAGGAAAAACTTCAACAAGCCCAAGTCTGTCATCTCAAATTCTCGCGTCATTGTGCTTTTGAACTCTTCTATCATTTCATCATTGTTGCCTGAGAAGATGAGGTCATTGATATAGTGAGCGACAAGTATCACATTACCTCCACTCTTCTTTGTATAAAGTGAATGTTCGTGGGGACATTCCTTGTACCCGTTCTCCTTGAAGTATGTGTCGATACGAGTATTCCATGCTCGCGGTGCTTGTTTCAACCCGTGAAGTGCCTTCTTCAATTTTAGTACCTTCTTCTCTTCTCCAATTTTCATGTACCCGGGAGGTTGTTCGAGGTATACTTCTTCTTCAAGCACGCCATTCAAGAATGCTGACTTTACATCCATTTGAAAAATCGACCATTTGAATTGGGCTGCTTGGGAAATGATCAATCGGATTGTCTCCATTCTAGCGACGGGAGTAAACACTTCGCCATAGTCGATTCCTGCCTTTTGCTTGTATCCCTTCGCAACAAGTCGCGCCTTGTACCGCTCAATCTCGCCTTGAGCATTCATCTTTTTCTTGAATACCTACTTCACACCTATGGGCTGACTTCCTTCCAGTAATTCTGTCACTTCCCATGTGTTGTTGCGATGTATTGCTTTAATCTCCTCATCTATGGAAGTTTGTCACTTCGTGTCTTGCACTGCCTCTTCAAAGCTGATATTTTCAGCATCTGCCAGAAGACATACAAGGTGTACCTCAGATGTTGAGTCATACAAATCTCGCAAACTCCGCATTTTGGGTTGTCATGGTTCATCTTCATCATCAGAAATTTTTGAGTCTGTTGGTGCACTTGTTGGTGCAATGACTGATGATTTTCCTACTTCGATATTGACTTCCGTCAAATTGTTCTAGTCCCATTCACTTGCTTCATTTACTCGCACATCGCAACTCACTATCACCATCTTGCTAATCGGGTCAAGTAGTTTGTATCCTTTTGTCTTCTCATCATATCCAATAAGATATACCTTTTGCTTTTGTCTTCGAGCTTCGTTCTTCGTTGGTCCGGTACGTGAGCATAAGCCACACTATTGAAAACTTTGAGATGAGAGATTGTAGGCTTTTGTCCGCTCCATGCCTCTTGTGGTGTTTGATCATCTAACTTCGCATGTGGACATCGATTCTGTATGTACATGGCGCATTGCACGGCTTTTGCCCAAAATTCCTTCGGCACCCTTTTGTTCTTGAGCATTGACCGAACCATGTCGAGAATGGTCCGGTTCTTTCTCTCGGCCACACCATTTTGTTGAAGGGTGTACGGTACGGTTAGAAATTGCCTTATGCCTTACTCCTCACAGTACTCCATGAAAGCTGTCGAAGTGTACTCGCCACCTCTATTGGATCATATAGCTTTCATGTGTCTACCAGTTGCCTTCTCCACCATTACTTTGAACTTTTTGAACACTTTGAATGTTAGATAAATCCCTACCGAGTTAATGTGATCCCTGATTCTTAGTTAACCATTTTTTTTTAGGTAACTGTTTTTACGCTAAACCCACACAATTGAGGTAGGTGGGAACTACACGTAGAGTGGATGAGCATTAGTTAAGTTGCCATGGAAATCTCGCGGGTGTATGCACGGGAAAGAGGCGGATCAACAGAAGGAGCCCCGACTGATGATGGACCAATCCAGTGCTCGTACTGTGGGAAGAGAGGTCACCTGAGCAAGAATTGCTGGAGTAAGCTCAGGAACAAGGAGACGGTCGAGAAGGCCCACGGCCGAGAAGGCCCATGTGGCTCAATCTGAGGAGGATGAGCCGACTCTTTTCATGGTGACTGCATCAATCCTACCTGACGTCCCTAATTCCGATTCCAAATCCACGGAGGTAATCGACGACGGCATAACTACTCCGGTGAGCGTCGAACCCGAGGAAGAGCTCCAGCTGTGCATAACAAAGGCACCGGCTGGGGAGCCAATTCAGCTGAAGGAGGAGCGAGTGTTCGCTCAAATCGGTGAAAGAGGCGAGCAGCAAGAGCACCGGCGATGGGTCCTCGACACGGGGGCAACAAACCTGTTGGGTTTTATGTCCTAAAACTCATAGTTTGTAAACAAAAACATATTCTATTTACAATAAAGTTATTATTGTTGTTTATTCAGTAAAGATTGTTATTGAACAAAGTGAACTTTACGATTATTAATCTAAATCCAATAAACTAAGAACACTCTGACTATAGTATGATTACTTGAACTATATGTAAAGACATAAGAGTGGATCAAGTTCATGTATATAGTCAAAATGATCTATAGTATAAGGATAAGGCTGAGTACCTTATTCTGGGGACACTATGGATGCGGCCCACTTTTGTATATGATATAAAAAATGTGATCATTAAATTGTACATGTGTTGACATGTTAGTGGGGGCGTCCTATGCAATGAGTATTGCATAAGATCGGACCATGAAGAAAACCACTCTCACTTTATAATGTCGTTTACTATTGAGACTGATTTTCTTTTCATTCGATAACCTAGGTAACTCGATATTAATCCTGAGCTAACCATGAACTCCTGTTTATTCAGAATTATCCTTAGATTTGCATGGGTGAGAGTGACTCTAGTTCGCTAACTCAATAGGCCTCCCATTTTAGGGGTAAGACTGGGTGAATGGCTGGGGACGTGGGGTGCAAGATGGAATTCACTCCTACCCACTTTTAGGGATAGAAGAGAGGTAGTTCCCTTAAGCACTGACTCCAGGTCTTTAACAAGGGGCCCAACCCTCTCATTGGCCTGAGAGGGATTCGGTTTACTGGTTGGACCACAAACCAATTGTTCATTAGAGGATCAGTGCGACATAAGGAACAAGAAGTAACTTCAGGGGTAAAACGGTAAATTGACCCAGCTCTAGTTACGAACAACCTATGAAGGATCGACTTACTAATCATGGTTATATCAAATGAACAGAAATATATCTATAGTGAGGGGAGTGCAACTACTAGGCTATAGTGGAGTGTCCTAGTAGTTAACAAATGTTGGTTAACAAGGTTAATGAGATTAACTGGTTAATCTTGGATCGTTGGAGCCCATGATCTATAGGTCCATTAGGTCCCTCTGCTAGCTCATATCGGACTAAACCATAGAACAGTGTGACGAGTGAGTTCAAAGTGTTCGAATTCAAATTAGGGAATATGCGCTACATATATACGATATATTTAACTGCATTTTTGTTTTATTTATGAATTAAACAAAAAGAGAATCTAATATATTTAAATAAGATTTAAATATCTTAATCAAATATGTGTCGGAATTGATTGGGATTGACATTTGAATTAATATTAAATATTAATTAAATAGTTTAATTAATCATTTAATATTAATTTAATTTGAAATTAATTATTCAAATTAATTGTTGAATTAAAATGAAGAAAGTTGAAATGTTGACTTCATTTAATGGGAAAATCCATGTTAGTGGAATTTTGAGGTGTCAAAATTTGGTTTAACCAAACTTGCATGCTTGCCAAATAAACCCCACAAATTTTAGTGGAATTTTGAGCGTCAAAATTTGGTGAACTCAAACTTGCATGCTTGCCACATAATCCCAAACATTTGAGTGGAATTTTGAGTGTCAAAATTTGGTGATCTTAAATTTGCATGAACATGCAAACATAACTCTATAAATAGAGTGATCATAGTACATGGAAGGTCTTCTTGGTGAAAAACCTTGAGAAAAACCTCTCACAGACACTCTCTTCATATATACAAAATCCCTCCCAAGTTTAGTCACTCACCGGATTCCACAATCCCGTTATAAGGCCGGAGGATAGTGGAGAAGACACTAGTGGTGGTTCGAAATCGGTTCGTGACGAAAAAGGAATTTGAACTACAAAAGGTTAGTATTCAAACTCATTAAGTTTTAATACTTATGAACATGCTAGTTATTTACTATAATTGATGTTCTAAAAGTGCCTAAGATCCAAATTGCTTCCACATGTGTTATATTAACACCATCAAAACCATATAACCGGGGCCAAGTCTGCATTCTCCGAGCTTGACTCAGAGATTCGCGGGACGGTGAAATTCGGCGACGGCTCTGTCATCGAGATCGAAGGGCGCGGCACCATCCTGTTCGTCGGTAAGGGAGGCAAGCACCATTAGCTGACCAGCGTCTACTTCATCCCGAGGCTCAAGGCTAATATTATGAGCCTGGGTCAACTCGATGAGGCCAGCTGTCACATTTCCATCGAGCACGGGCTACTCAGGATCCGCGATGATCGACGACGGCTGCTCTTACAAGTTCGATGCACGACAAACCGCCTTTACATCCTAGAGTTAGAGATAGAGCAACCAGTCAGCCTCTCGTCCAAGACCGAAGAGGTATCTTGGAGGTGGCACGCAAGGTACGGGCACCTAAACTTTCTTGCTCTAAAAAAATTACACAAGGAGGAGATGGTGTACGGTTTGCCAGCAATCAAAGGCGTGAACAAGTTGTGCGACGAGTGCCTCATCGGCAAACAGAGGCGCACCCCCTTTCCGTCTCAGACATCCTATCGCGCCAGTGAGCCATTGGAGCTCGTGCACGGCGATATCTGTGGGCCCATCAAGCCAGCAACCCCAAGCGGCAAGACCCTCTTCCTCCTGCTGGTCGATGACAAGAGCTGCTTCATGTGGCTGATTCTGTTGCAAGCAAAAAGTGAGGCAGCAGAGGCAATTAAGCGCATTCAAGCACGAGCGGAGGCAGAATGCGGGAAGAAGATGCGGGTGTTGTGCACGGACTGAGGCAGAGAATTCACCTCGGCGAGCTTCAGTAAGTACTGCGACGAGCTCGATATGCAGCGGCACCTAACGGCACCCTACTCCCCCCAGCAGAACGGGGTGGTGGAACGCCAAAATCAAACCATCGTCGGGACAGCAAGGTCATTATTGATGACGGCCGGGATGCCCGGGAGGTTCTAGGGAGAGGCGGTAATGACGGCCATCTACCTCCTCAATCAGTCGCCAACGCGAAGCCTCGATGAGAAGACGCCACACGAGGTGTAGTACAACAAAAATCCAGCGACACATCATCTCCGAGTGTTTGGCTGCGTCGCATACATGAAAGACGATCGTCCCCAGCTCGCCAAGCTCGATCCCAGGGGGCTAAAGGTCGTCTTCATCGGCTACGAACCCGAAAGCAAGGCGTACAGGTTCTATGATCCTGTAGAGGGGCGAGCTCACGTGTCGCACAACGTCATCTTCGACGAGCGCACTTTCTGGCAGTGGAACGACGTGCTCGAGGTAGACCACAACACAAATCAATTCACGGTGGAGTACCTCATCACCGAGCTGGAAGAAGGAGGAGCACAGCATTAGGAACCGTTATCACAGCCAACAACTGCACCCCCTGAACCAGTGGAGTTCGCAACACCACGGACTGCGGATTCGACGCTAGATGCTGATCACGATGATGGTCTGGTGGCCAGGTACTAGAGGATGGAAGACCTATTGGGAAGAGGTGAACCACCTGGACTGGCGGCGCGCAGCTCGAACAAGAGGTACCGGAGGTGGAGTCTGGAGGACATACCCCCAGGGACACCGAGCCATAGGGCTCAAATCGGAGTTCAAACAAAATAAAAGGTAGATATACGATAGGGCTTTAGGAGGAGATTGTTAGATAAATCTCTACCGAGTTAATGTGGTCCCTGATTCTTAGTTAACCATTTTTTTTAGGTAACTGTTTTTACGTTAAACCCACACAATTGAAGTAAGTGGGAAGTACACGTAGAGTGGATGAGCGTTAGTTAAGTTGGCATTTACTTTTCTATTTTAGGATAATTTGTTATTTAAATATCCCAACTCAATGAGAAATCAAACAATCGAGTCTTCAGCAAATCTCTCCCTCTCTCCTTTTACTTTCCGATATTTTTTCTTTCAAAGAAATTTTCCTTCGGCCAGTTTTTCCGTCGACGTTTTTCTCCGAATTACCAAAGTCAATTGCCAGAGTCAACATTGAATGCCTCAGATTTTCCTTTCAGAAAGTAAGCCCAAGTTTTTCGTGAGTAGTCATCGATAAAGGAAATGAAATACCGCTTTCCACTGAAGGATTCAAGGTTAATTGGTCCACATATATCTGTATGGATCAACTCGAGAGGTTGTTTAGCCCAAAATTCAGCCTTCTTTTGAATTAAGGTTCTCGCATGCTGGCTGAGCACACATTCTTCACAAAATTTTCCTTCAAAGTCCATGTTTGGTAGCCCATGTACCATATTCTTCTTCGCTAACTAGGCCGCCATGATGTAGGTGACCAAAGCGGAGATGCCACAGTGATGCCTTGCTTCTACGTCGACTCTCAAACACTTTTCTCGTATGCTTCTTAAGTTCAATTTGTACATCCGATTTCTTCCTATCTCGACTTGATAAACCAAACGCCCTTTCTTATCCTTCAGGTGTAGCAGGCGGTCCTTTAGGAATATCGAGTAACCTTTCTCTATGAGTTGCCCCATACTCAATATGTTGGTCTTGAGGTCTGGTACGTAATTAACATATTGGATTGACCCCATTACACCATCCTTTTGCAAGAAATGTATCATACCTCGGCATTTGAACTCCACCTTTGACGCATCTCCAAATGACACATGACCATCTTCATTCTTTTGTATTTCTTTGAATAGGTGCTCGTGACCGCACATATGGTTGTTTGCCCCTGAGTCGAGGTACCACAAAGTGTTGTTGTTGATGTTCTCTTCATCTTGAGCCATCAAGAGAAGACCTTCATTTGTTACGTCTTCCATGGCTAGGTTGGTTGTTCCTTCCACCCTTTTTCCATCTCGACAAGTTTTTGCATAATGACCCATTCTACCACAATTGTAACATTTGTCGGAGTTACAATTATTTGCATAGTGGCCATATTTTTTACATTTGTAACACTTGATGTTGGAATTATATCCTTGACCACGTCCTTGATTGCGTCCTCTTCCACACCAATTTGCTTGGCTTGATAGTCTCTTCTCCTTATAATTTTCTTCATAACTGTTGCCTTGACTACCTCGACCATTCTCGCGACTTCCACGACCTCTACCTTGAGTATTTTGAGAGTAGAGTACCTTTTCATCCTTTATTGATGTCTTAGTTTGAAGCGCTTGATCGAGTGTCTCCTCCTTCTTTTTCTTGCGTTACTTGTGTGCCTCAAGAGAACCAGCGAGCGCATCGATCGTGACCGTCGCTAGGTCCTTCGACTCTTCTATGGCATATACAACATTCTCGAAGTTGTCTGTTAACGACCTCAAGATCTTCTCCACAACCTGCGTCTCGGGTAACATTTCTCCGTTTCGATTTAGTTGATTTGCCATGGTCTGTACGCACGTAATGTAGTCAGATACATTTGTTCCTTTGAACACTTTTTCTAAAGTGTCCCATGCTTCTTTTGAAGTAGTTGCCCTTGCAATTTTCTCAAAGCCTGACTCGTCAACAGCCCGAAACAGCATGTATAATGCTGCCTTATCCTTCGATTATAATTTTTTTAGCGCCTTGTTTTGCGCCACCGTATAACCCGTGGTATCCTTCGGTTCTTCAAAACCTTCTTCGACCACCTCCCATGCGTCTTGAGAACCGAGAAGAGCTTCCATTTGGATGCTCCAATTCTCGTATTTCATCTTCGTCAATCGTGGTAGCGGCATTTGTCCCATCATGTTCGCCATCGGCTCTGATACCAATTTGTTAAAATAAAATTTGCTATGATACCAATTTGTAGAAAATAACAATCCTCTCCGGTGCCAATTTGTAGAAATAAACGCTCGCTCTGAAACTAACTTGTTAAAATAACACTCACGAAGCTGTGAAGGAGATGTGGAGAGGGGAGAGACAAGGAGACAAAAGAAATTTATAGGTTTTCTAACATCTAAAATTGGCTATCCCATAACCCACTCTCTCCTAAAATGATTGTTGCCCTTCATTTCTTTCTTTGGCCCTTTCTTTCTTAGGACTCAATTTAAAAAACTTTACTAAAATTAACAAAATAAAAAACTACCTTTTTTTTTTTCATTTAAGTTTATTCCCAACAGTTTTTACCAAAACCCACAAAGGCAAAAGAAAGCAAATTTGCTTTAAATGTCGAGAAGGACATGATGCCATTAAGTGCCCGATCAAAGGAAAGATCAATGGATTATATATTGATCAAGAGATGAAAGATCAATTACTACAATTAGTTCTAATCGAATCAGAACAATCCAGCAAGGGAAAAATCCTCAAACTTAAGGAAGAATCTGATTCTATTCTAGCGCATAATACGAATCAGAAAAAGAAGGAAAAAGGACATGTGAAAGATGCATAAATGTCCTTACAAAGGATCAAAAAATTCTACTCGAGGTGGTAGAGAAAGCCCAAGATCCAAAAATTCAATAAAAAGATTGCTCAAAGACTTAGAGACACAATGATGATCTCTAAACCACCAGAAATGGAAAAAAGAAATCCCTATAGACTCCAAATGTTTGAAAAACCTAGAGAACTAACTACTCAAGACCTTCAAAGAGAGATTAATAATCTTAAACAAGAAGTCCCGGTATTAAGATCTGAAACAAGGTCAGAATCTTATATGCTTGGCAAGAGATTCTCAAACTTCAGGAAAGATTGCCCGAACAAAGGGAAACGATGCAACCAAACCTGGACGAGGATGATTTTCAAATCCCTTTCATTGGAGCTATCACCACTTCTCAATATCAAAAATGGTACGCTCTCGTTACCCTAAAAATTTATGATTTCAAAATAACTTTAAAGGCTCTCATAAATGCAGGAGCTGATCAAAATTGCATTCAAGAAAGTTTAACACCTACAAGATATTTTGAAAAAACAATTGAAGGCCTTAGAGGCGCAAACAACAATAGACTCAAAATTAATTACAAATTATCAAAATTCCATGTCTGTAATGATGGAATTTCCTTCGTAAATTCCTTCCTTCTAGTGAAGGACTTAGACAAGAATTAATCCTAGGTACTCTTTTACTGAAAAGGGAATATAATAAAAAACCTTAAGGAAAAGATAAAATTTAATTTCCTTTCCTCCCAGGATGAATGAGATAAATAATCTTTAAAAGAATATCATCATTCAGTCCATCAATGTTTTAAATTATAAAGAAAAGCAAATCTCTTTTCTGAAAGAAAATATTTCATTCAAAAGAATAAAAGAGCAACTTCGAAGTAAAGTTGTTCTTGTCAAAATTTACTGCAACTTATTGCTAGTTTGAATTAGTTAAGATATTCATAATCAGTTAATATTTGGATAATATATTAGTTATGAAATATATCTTAGATATTTGTAATCAGTTAATATTTTTCCGATATGATTTGATTAGTAGTATATTTTATTTTATTCTCAAGATTTAGTTAGTTTATATTTTCCTTATTTGTAGGTATTAGTTGGTAGCTTATATCATATTTAATGGTTGTGAATATCAATGAAGATTGTGATGGTGTTAATATAACACATGCGGAAGCATTTTGGATCTTAGGCACTTTTAGAACATCAATTATAGTAAATAACTAGCATGTTCATAAGTATTAAAACTTAATGAGTTTGAATACTAACCTTTTGTAGTTCAAACTCCTTTTTCCTCACGAACCGGTTTCGAACCACCACTAGTGTCTTCTCCACTATCCTCCGGCCTTAGAACGGGATTGTGGAATCCAGTGAGTGACTAAACTTGGGAGGGATTTTGTATATATGAAGAGAGTGTTTGTGAGAGGTTTTTCTCAAGGCTTTTCACTAAGAAGAAGAAGACCTTCCATGTACCATGATCACTCTATTGAAAGAGTCATGTTTGCATGTTCATGCAAATTTGAGATCACCAAATTTTGACACTCAAAATTCCACTCAAACTTATGGGGTTTATTTGGCAAGCATGCAAGTTTGGTTAAACCAAATTTTGACACCTCAAAATTTCACTAACATGGATTTTTCCATTAAATGAAGTCAACATTTTGACTTTCTTCATTTTAATTCAACAATTAATTTGAATAATTAATTTCAAATTAAAGTAACATTAAATGATTAATTAAATTATTTAATTAATATTTAATATTAATTCAAATGTCAATCCCAATCAATTCTGACACATAATTGATTAAGATATTTAAATCTTATTTAAATATCTCAGATTCTCTCTTTTTGTTTAATTTGTAAATAAAACAAAAATGCAGTTAAATATATTCCGTCCGGTAGAGCTTTGAAAATGTACTTTCTATTCTCTGTAATTCTCTCTTACTGTACATACGTGAAGTCATCAATAGAAAAATCCTCTTAGCCAAGAGTTCTCCTTGCACTTTTCCCTATCCTGTTCTTTGTGTTCATCTAGATCGAGCGTCTGCGTTGTTGTGCGATCCTAACAACTGGTATCAGAGCTAACAACTAGTATCGATCCTAACAACTGGTATCAGAGCTAGGCGAAATTCACCACGATCTGTGAAGATGGAAAGTTCAAAGATTGGAATTGAGAAGTTCGATGGATCCGATTTCGGTTTCTGGAAGATGCAGATTGAAGATTATCTGTACCAGAAAGATCTTCACGAACCTCTGTTGGGGGTGAAGCCGGATACCATGACCACGGAACAGTGGAAGCTCAAGGATCGACAAGCCTTAGGGATGATGCAGTTGACGCTATCCAGAAACGTGGCGTGCAACATTATCAAGGAGAAGACAGCGTCAGATTTGATGAAGGCGCTGTCGAATATGTCCGAAAAACCGTCGGCTATGAACAAGGTGTATTTGATGCGTAGATTGTTCAATCTACAGATGTCTGAAGGTGGACGTGTTGCTGATCATATAAATGAATTCAATATGATCATAAGTCAACTGAGTTCGGTGGAAATTAATTTTGAAGATGAAATTAAAGCGTTGATTTTGATGTCATCCTTACCCGAGTCATGGGATACTGTTGTTGCCGCAATCAGCAGTTCCCGAGGATCTGATAAACTGAAGTTTGGTGAAATTCGAGATGTAGTTCTCAGCGAAAGTATTCACAAACGATAAACTGGAGATTCATCAGGCAATGCTCTCGGTGTTGATCGAAGGGGAAGAAGTAAACCGAAGGGCCTAAACAAAGGGCGATCAAAATCGAAGAACCGAGAAAAATCTCCAAATAGACCAAACGTAACATGTTGGAATTGTGGAAAAAAAGGTCACTTTCGGACAGGTTGTACAAGACCAAAGAGGAAGCAGAATCACAAATCTGGAGATGATGATGATTCTATAAATTCAGCAGAAGACATTGGGGATGCTCTAATCCTCAGCGCGGACAGTTCGATTGAATCCTAGATTTTGGATTCAGGTGCATCTTTTCATTCGTCTCCAAATAAAGAGTTGTTCTGGAATTTCATGTCTGAAAATTTCGAGAAGGTGTATCTTGCCGACAACAAAGATTTGAAGATTAAAGGAAAAGAAGATGTTTGCATAAAAACTCCGGCAGGAAATCAATTGACATTAAAGGATGTCAGATATATTCCTGGTCTCAGAAGGAACCTGATCTCTATTGGTCAGTTGGACAGCACAGGTTATGCAACAAAGTTAGGGAAGGGTTCGTGGAAGATTATGAAGGGTGCTACGGTGGTAGCACGTGGCTCAAAATCTGGAACCCTATACACCACTGCAGGGTGTATGAACATAGCTGCTGTTGCTCAGAGTGCTTCAAATTCAAGTCTACGGCACAATAGACTTGAACCTATGAGCGCGAAAGAAATGAAGAGGCTGGCTGCGAAAGAAATGAAGAGGCTGGCTGCGAAAGGAGTTTTAGAAGGTCTGAAATCTGTTGTGTGGGTCGTTGTGAGAACTACGTTATGAGCAAGCAGAAACGAGTTAGCTTCACAAGGACCGCCAGAGAATTGAAGAAAGTGCGGTTGGAAATGGAACCAGATGTGGAGTAAGGTTCCAAGACCACGAAGCAAGTGGGAGTTGAGCTTGAGTTGCAGGAAAACTCACTTAGTGAGGTTATAGCAGATACTCATGAAACTCCTAAGACGACTGCTGAGGAACCAGATGTGGAGCAAGGTTCCAAGACAACAAAGAAAGTGAGAGTTGAGGTTGAGTTGCGGAGAAAATCACCATGTGATCTTGTAGTAGATACTCAACAAACTCATGAGGTTGTTGCGGAGGAATCAGCAGTGGAGCAAGTGACACCTGAATTGGTGTTGAGAAGATCATCCTATACTATCAGAGTACCAGATATGTATGTACCTTCATTACACTATCTGTTGCTGATGAAAGGGAACCAGGGCCCTTTGATGAGGCCCTACAGTTGGAGGATACAACCAAGTAGGAGCAAGCCATGGATGATGAGACGTCTAGGCTTCAAAAATGCGTTGTACTGAGATTGAGTACGTGGCACTAGTTGAAGCTGGAAAGAAGACGATATGGATGACTGACTATCTGGAAGAATGGGCAAGAAGTAGCACGAAGATATTCTTTACAGAGATAGTCAGAGTGTCATACAGTTGGCGAAGGAACCCGGTCTATCATTTGAAGAGAAAACACAGAAGACGATACCATTTCACTTGCAGGTTAGTGAAAGATGGTGATGTGTTTAGAGAAGATAGAGGGTGCAAAGAATCCAGCAAACATGTTGACAAAATGTGTTGATGTTGGAATATTGAGGTTGTGCAAAGCCTCAATTGATATGGTGCCATGAAGACCATGAAGATGCTTATGGTCGTTTGAGAATGAAATTCTTGGTTGACTAGATCAGTCCCCAAGTGGGAGAATTGTTAGGTTATGGAGCCTGATGCTTATTTATAGCTTGGTCAACGGTTATATCCAGTAAAGCTATATTTGGTAAAGCTATATCCGGTAAAGCTATATATGGTAAATAACTATATATAGTAGATGGTTAAATCGGGTAAAGCTATATATAGTAAATAGCTATATATAGTAGATGGTTAAATCTGGTAAAGCTATATATAGTAAACTGAACTATATATATATCCCGTCCGGCAGAGCTTTCAAAATGTACTTTCTATTCTCTGTAATTCTCTCTTACTGTACATACGTGAAGTCATCAATAGAAAAATCCTCTTAGCCAAGAGTTCTCCTTGCACTTTTCCCTATCCTATTCTTTGTGTTCATCTAGATCGAGCGTGTGCGTTGTTGTGCGATCCTAACAAGTTATGTATGGAAGATTCTCTACAAGAGCAAGATTTGTGTGATTTAATCAAAGGTGATGACACAAAAATTCCAGCAGATACTCCACAGAATGCTGAATTACGCCGAAAATGGAAGATCAAATGTGGAAAAGCTTTATTTACCTTGCGAACTTTGATTAACAAGGAATATATTGATCATGTTCATGATTTAAAGTCACCAAAGCAAGTGTGGGAAACACTTCAAAAGTTGTTCACTAAGAAAAATTCTGCTTGATTGCAATTTCTAGAGAATGAACTAGCTGTGGTAAATTAAGGTAATTTTTCTATTGAAGAATATTTCTTGAAAGTGAAAAATCTGTGTTCTAAAATTTCAGAATTAGATGTTGAGGAGCAAGTGAGTGATGCTCGATTACGGTGTTTCCTTATTCGTGGATTACGAAAAGACTTTATGCCCTTTGTTTCCTCAATACAAGGGTGGGAAAATCAACCTACAGTTATTGAATTGGAGAATCGGAAAATCAACCTACAGTTATTGAATTGGAGAATCTTCTTTCTAATCAGGAAGCTTTGATTAAGTAACTGACTAGTAGCAACAAGTTTTTCCCAAAGTCAAAAGATGTGTTATACGTCAAAGATCAAACGAGACAGAATTTTCATTCAAAGCCTTCATCAAGCAATGCGAATCAATTCAGAAGTGAGGAGTCGTCAAAGAAGCGATTTAAAGCTTGTTACAGGTGGGGAAAACCTGGCCATTTTAAACGAGATTGTCAGGTGAAAGTGGTGTGTCATCGTTGCGGAAAACCAGGCCATATTAAGCCAAATTGCTGAGTTAAAACGTAGGAATCAGAAGCAAATGCGGTACATGAAAGTAAAAGTTCTTCAAATCCAATTTGGGAACACTACTTAACCATTGAGGTTCTTGACCAGCCAACAAATGTGACTGCAGCTGTACATCAAGATGATGTCTCTACAGATGCTCATGCCTTTATAGACTACAATGAAGAATGGATTTTCGATTCTGGTTGTTCTCATCATGCAACTGGAAACGAAATTCTTTTATCAGATTTTCGTCCACATTGTCAAAATAAGAGTAAAGGGTCCAGCAAAGTGGCTGAATTGGAATCACGACTTTCTCAACTCTAGGAGGAACTGAAGAAAACAAGTGATCAACCGAGCACATCTAAATCACACAAAAAGCAAGCTCAACAAGAAGCAGAAGAAGCAAAGAAACGACTATCAAATATGTTTGGAAAGCTTGAAGAATCCCAACAGCAGGTACTTGAGCTCTCAGCTTCTGAGGAAGATCGTGTTCAAAAACTGCATCTTTGGGATATTAAGAATACTGGGGGTGGTTCTGCGTTTTATAATAACCCCAAGGCCAAGCTGAATCAGCTTCCATGCGATGAGAAGGCATATGATGTCTCCGGAGTGCTTGTTTCTCAAGGAACCAGTGACGCCAATGAGAACATCATTTTACAAAGATGTGTCCAAGACTATTGGAGTCAAGGTTCAAAATGTTGTTGACCCGAAAATAGCTGCATTGCTTGATGATGATGATTTATCACGATTTGGTTTTGATGTTGAGGAGTTGGAGGATAAATTGAGAAGTATGCATTCAATCATTGCTAAATTTTATAGTAAGATATCATATGTGATGGTTGAGAATGCAGGTCTAAGACAGCAGCTGAGTAGTAGTGGTATATGTCAGCCTCCTCCTCCCGGTATGTATCCTCATCCCTCAATCGCCCCAATGTCTTATCCGTGGATGCCATGTCCTCTGTATGTTGTTAAACTGCAAGGGTCTCAGGTCCCTCTGGTTCCAATTCCGAGATTAAAGCCCCAACAACCTGTCCCTACAGCAAAGGGGAAAAGGAATGTGAGTAAGAAGGTTGAGGGAAGAACTAAGAAGGTTGTGAGTATTAGTTTTCTGGGTCTGTTGTTCGTTATTATGCTCTTTGGTGGTCTAGTTCCTATAGTGAATCTCAGATTTAGAAATGTTGGAGGAGGAATTCCTGGCACATTAGCATTTGTTGGTGATAGGTTATAAAATCAAAACCGAGGAAGGGTTTTGAGAATCGATAAGTATTCAAATTTATCTTGTGGGAAATCTGACACTTTGAACCTCTTAAAATGTGAGGAAATTCATAGGAAAGGGGCAGACAATTTTGATGCCTATTTTGATGCAGGCTGGTCGAGAGAATTAGGGTCGTCTTCGGAGTTTTCTGAGAAGAGGGTTTTCTGGGAAGAGTCCAGCCATGACTATGTTTCGTTTCTCAAGAAATTAGGGGTTTTGAGAACCCGAGCAGATCGAGCGCGGTCTAGAGAGGAGGCTTTTGATGGGTATATGGCAATTGGTATGGTTCTATATGATCACCAGCTTTTCAAGGAGGCTCTTGTTAGCTTCAAGAGGGCTTGTGAGCTGCAACCTACTGACGTGAGGTTGCATTTTAGAGCTAGGAACTGCTTATATGTTCTTGGAAAATACAAAGTGGCAAAGGAAGAGTTTTTGTTGGCATTGGAGGCGGTGGAGGCTGGGGGAAATCAGTGGGGATATTTGCTTCTACAAATTTATGTGAATCTTGGTATTGCACTTGAAGGTGAAGGTATGGCTTTAAGTGCTTGCGAATACTATAGAGAAGCTGCTATTCTTTGTCCTACACATTTTAGAGCTTTGAAACTGCTGGGAGTGCTTTATTTAGAGTAGGGGAATATAAGGCTATCGTTAAGGCCTTGGAAAAGGCCATATTCATGAAACCAGATTATGTTGATGCTCATTGTGATTGTAGATGCTTTATATAATTTGTGTGGACTTTACGTGGACTTGGGGCTATTTTTCGCCATTCTTGCTCCCATTTGTATAGGTCCCCCTGAAAAGAGAAAGCGGGTGGCACATGATGCCCTTGTATGGCGACCTGTGAATGACAGTGGGACTTAGATCATAAAATTTGATGTAGTCAGGTATATCAAATTGTTGAGGGCCATATATGTTCCTAGTCAAGGATCTAGTGAGATAATGAAAGTCCATGGGCAGACATACGGTTGCACTAAGTTTGAAATTTTTCGTAAGGCTTTCGAGGTTATTGAGAAATAAGCTTGCACTAAGGGAGACTATCAGAATTTAATGCAATTTATTGCTAGTTTGAATTGGTCAACATATTCGTAATCAGTTAATATTTGGAGAATATATTAGTTATGAAATATATCTTAGATATTCTTAATCAGTTAATATTTTTCCCTATATGATTTAATTAGTAGTATATTTTAGTTTATTCTTCAGATTTAGTTAGTTTATATTTTTCTTATTTATAGGTATTAGTTGGTAGCTTGTATGCTATTTAAAGGTTGTGAATATCAATGAAGATTGAACCTTCGATCCCAATTTATTTCTCATTCTTAGAGAGGTATTTTTTCCTTGAGTAATAATATTTTCAGATCTATTCACTTCTGAGGGGTAGATATTGTGTCAGTTCAATCTAAAATCAAAGTCTTACAAAACCAAATAGAAAAAGAAATTTGTTCAATATCTCTAATGCCTTTTGGAACAGAAAGCAACATATAGTCAATCTTACATCAAAACCTTCGAGGAGAAAAATATTCCTATGAAGGCCCGACCTATTCAAATGAATAAAGAATTACTAACATTCTGCAAAGCAGAAATTAATGATCTTTTTCATAAGGTTTTTATTAGACCATCCAAAAGCCCATGGTCATGCATGGCTTTTTACGTCAACAACCGAGTTGAGAAAGAATGTGAAGTCCCACGACTGGTAATAAACTACAAACCCTTAAATAAGGTTTTGGAATGGATTAGATATCCGATCCCAAATAAATCAGATTTTATTCAAAGAATTTCAAATTCAAAAATATTTTCAAAATTTGTTATGAAGTCAGGATTTTTGCAAATACAGATTTCAGAAAAAGACAAATACAAAACAGCTTTCAACATCCCTTTCGGACAATATAAATGAAACGTTATGCCATTTGGGCTAAAAAATGCTCCCTCTGAATTTCAAAAAATTATGAATGATATTTGTGATCCGTTTCAAGATTTTTCAATTGTTTATATTGACGAAGTTCGGATTTTTTTTTAAAACATCAATCAACATTTTAAACACCTTCAAACATTTTTGACAATAGTAAAAAAAAAATAATAAATAAAAATAAAAATTCTTTAGTTGTGTCTAAACCAAAAATCAAACCTTTTCAAACAAAAATCCATTTTCTCGAATTTGAAATTCATTTGGGTTTAATTAAACCAAGATGCATTGAATTTGCCTCAAATTTTCCAGATCAAATCATGGATAAAACCCAACTCAAAAGATTTTTGGGATGTCTCAGTTATGTGTCTAATTTGCTTCAAAATATCAGACTCATTTGTGAACTACTCTATGATAGACTCAAAAAGAATCAAAACCCTGAACTAAAGAACACACCAAAAGAGTCCAAAAAATCAAATCTCTTGTCAAATCAATTCTGTGTTTATCTTTGATAAACGCAAAAGAGCTTAATAGTGGAGTCTGATGCATCCGGTATAGGATATGGAGGAATCCTGAAACAGTCTTTTGACAAGAAAGAATCCATTGTCCGTTTTCATTCGGGGATATGAAATTCTACTCAAAAGAGTAACAGTAAAAAAGAAAATACTTCCTATAGTACTTTATGTACAGAAATTTCAAAACGATTTAATTAACAAAAGCTTTGTTATCAAAATGGATACCAGAGCATCCAAATTTGTTTTTGAAAAGGATGGGAAGAATCTTGTATCAAAACAATTTTTTTCTAGATATCAGGCTATTTTATCTTGCTTCGATTTTCAAATTTTGCCTATAAAAGGCATTGAAAACCCATTGTTAGATTAGCTCTCAAGAGAGTACCTACTCTCAAAACACAACCTCTCTATCCACTCTTCTTCATCTCTCGATGACGGGAAAAAAATCATTGAAAAAGGGAAGAAGCCTACTACTTCAAACTCCCCTACTCCTATGACTGCAGATAGTTATGTTATGGACTCTGGTTTCACACTAGTGACCAGATTCCTAGCAAAAGTTGTTGCTCAAAATCAATCGGAGGTTATCACTCTTTAAAGGCCCTTTGCCTCTTCAACACGGCCATCTGCCGCCATTCCTTTGGGACCTACTCTCTCTTCCACTGCAAAGGGACCTTCTGTCCCCTCAACTTACTCGTATTGAATAAACGTTAAATGTTATTTTTTAGTTAATTTTAGTGGGTTTTAAATTAGGAAATATTGGCATTCTAATGGCTATATTTAGTTTTAAAAGAGCTTATAAATACATCGTACTTTCTATTGTGACAGAACTGTTCTTTGTCTCCTTCTATCGTTAGTGTGTGTGAGATTTATTTCACAAATTTGGGAGTTTTCTTTAACCAATTGATATCAAAGCCAATGGCATATGTGACGGGCAAAATGCCACTACCGCAACTAACGAAGACAAACTACGAGAATTGGAGAATTAAAATGAAAGCTCTTCTTGGCTCTCAAGATACATGGGAGGTGGTCGAAGAAGGGTTCAAGGAACCAAAAGATACCACGGGTTATACAGCGACACAAAACAAGGTGTTAAAAGATTGCCAGTGCAACTACTTCAAAAGAAGCGTGGGACACTTTAGGAAAAGTGTTCAAAGGAACCGACCGAGTCAAGCAAGTGCGTCTCCAAACTCTTCGTGGCGAGTTGGAGAACATGAAGATGAAGGAGTCAGAAAGTGTATCTGACTATATCACGCGTGTACAGACCGTGGTAAACCAACTCAACCGAAACAGAAAAATTTTAGCCGAGACACGGGTTGTGGAGAAGATTTTGAGGTCATTAGCTGATAACTCTCCAAAGTAGAGTTATATCAAGTCTTTTTATACTTAATTTTGCACTCATACTCACTATTTTCTCATTAATTGCTCCATTTATTCTAATTAGTATACATGAAATAGTCAATTGTGGTTTAATATGAAAAGAAGTTCAATTTGCATAAATCGAGCTTAATTGTATACTTAATTGAGTTATTTGGTAAAATTCCAAAACATTCACGTTGAACCATGATGCTGTAGAAAATCTGGAAACAACACTACTCGCATCTGGAAATAAATTGCTAACTCTAATGCTGAAGCAATTCAGAACGCAAACTTTTCGGGGATGACATGGAAATTTTAATCCACATTAGCAGTACACGTGGGTCATTGACTACCAAATTAGAAACATCCTAGGTGGACGATTTTATCCTTTCTCAGCCCTAAATGAGAAGAAACAACCATTATAAAAGGAAAAGGATATCTAAAAAAGGGGAGCCACACTTTTGGCAGAAAAATTGGATTAAACAGCAACAGCCTCTGCTGCAGTGAACGGCTATGAAATCAGAGAAGAAGAAGAGAACCTTAATGTTAGGATCGATACCAGTTGTTAGGATCGCACAACAACGCACACGCTCGATCTAGATGAACACAAAGAGAAGGATAGAGAGAAGTTGCAAGGAGAACTCTGGCTAAAAGGATTTTTTATTGATGACTTCAGGCATGTACAACAAGAGAGTACAGAGAATAGAAAAGTACATTTAAGAGCTTTACTGGACGGGATATATATATGGTTCAGTCTACTAAATATAGCTTTACCAGATTTAACCATCTACTATATATAGCTATGTACCATATATAGCTTTACGGGATATAGCTTCACCATATATGGCTTTACCAAATATAGCTTTACCGGATATAGCCATTGACCAAGCTATAAATACAGGGAGCAGACTCCATAACTCAACAATTCTCCCACTTGGAGACTGATCCTACACCATACCAATTAGGGCTTTGCATAGCTTTAATTTTCCAACATCAACACATTTTGTCAACATGTCTGCTGGATTCTTTGCACCCTCTATCTTCTCCAAACACATATCGCCTTCTTCCACTAACCTGCGAGTGAAATGGTACCGTCTTCTAATGTGTTTTGTTCTTGAATGATAGACTAGGTTTTTCACCAACTGTATGGCACTCTGACTATCTGTATAAAGGATCTTCTTGCACTGCTTCCGGCCTAATTCTTCTAGATAGTCTGTCATCCATATCATCTCCTTTCCAGCTTCAGCTATGGCCACGTACTCAGCTTCAGTAGATGAAAGAGCAACGCATTTCTGAAGCTTAGACATCCAACTCACTGCTGTTCCATCTATAGTGTAGATATACCCAGATGTGCTCTTGCTGGAGTCTACATCTCCACTCAGATCAGCATCCACAAAACCTTGCAGAACTACTTTGCCATTGCCATAACAAAGTGTAGTATTGGATGTACCTCTCAGATATCTCAGAAGCCACTTCACAGCTTCCCAATGTTCCTTCCCTGGATTTGCCATGTACTTGCTAACAACTCCCACTGCATGTGTTATGTCAGGTCTAGTGTAGACCATAGCATACATCAAACTCCCAACTGCAGAAGCGTACGGAACTGATGCCATGTGCTCACGTTCCTCAACTGTCTTGGGAGATTGCCCCTTTGACAATTTAATATGATTTGCCAAGGGGGTAGTCCTGGGTTTAGCGTTATTCATCTTGAATTTGGACAACACCTTCTCAATGTACTGCTCTTGGGATAGATTTAATGTGCCAGCAGATCTATCTCGAGAAATCCTCATCCCAAGGATCTGCTTCGCTGCACCTAAATCTTTCATCTCAAATACTGAAGACAAGCTTGCCTTCAGGTGGTTTATCTCCCTCATACTTGATCCAGCAATTAGTATATCATCCACATACAGGAGTAGAAACACATAAGAATCAGTGTATTTCTTGAGGTAGCAACACTGATCCTTTTCACTTCTGTGGAAACCACTCTTGCTCATGAAGGAGTCAAACTTCTTGTACCATTGTCTCGGTGCTTGTTTCAGTCCATACAAGCTCTTATTGAGCTTACACACCATGTGCTCCTTGCTTAGAGCTGCAAATCCTTCGGGTTGTTGCATATAGATCTCCTCATCTAGATCTCCATGTAAAAATGCCGTTTTTACATCCATTTGCTTAAGGTGCAAATTCTCCGATGCAACAATACTCAGTAGAATTCGGATAGTAGTTAATTTCACAACTGGAGAAAAGATCTCAGCATAATCAATGCCTTTTCTTTGTGAATATCCTTTAACTACTAACCGAGCCTTAAACCTCCTTCTGCCATCTGGTTCAACCTTGATTTTGAACACCCATTTGTTCAACAGAGCTCTCTTTCCTGTAGGCAACTCAGTCAGCACCCACGTATTATTCCTTTCAAGTGAGCTCATCTCATCATCCATGGCTTGCTCCCACTTAGTTGAATCTTCCACTTGTAGGGTCTCATCAAAGGACTCTGGTTCTCCTTCGTCAGTCAGCAACAGATAGTGTAATGAGGTTGAATATCTGTCTGGTGCTCTGGTAGTTCTGGATGATCTTCTCAACACCTGTTCAGGTGCAACTTGCTCCACGTCTGGTTCTTTAGCAATAGGATCAGCCACGTCTGGTTCTTCAGCAATAGGATCAGGAGTTTCTTGAGCTTCTGTTGTACCATCACTGTGTGAATTTTCTTGCCACTCAAATTCAACTCCCACTTGCTTCGTAGTCTCAGAGTTTATCTTCTCTCTGTCCTTGTACATGACATTTTCATCAAAGGTCACATCACAGTGTCTTAGGATCTTCATATTTTTCTCATCCCAAAACCTATACCCGAACATGTCAGAGCCATAGCCTATGAAGTAGCATTTCACAGCCTTAGTATCAAGCTTATCTCTCTTCTCTGGATCAACATGAACATATGCAGTACAGCCAAAGGTTCTCAAGTGAGAGTACTTGAGTTCTTTTCCTGTCCATACTTCTTCGGGCAATTTGAACTTCAAGGGTACTGACGGCGCTCTATTAATCAAATATGCTGTTGTGTTCACAGCATCAGCCCAGAATGCCTTTGGCAATCCAGAATGAATCCTCATGCTTCTTGCTCGCTCATTCAAGGTTCTGTTCATCCTTTCTGCAATACCATTTTGTCTTGCCTTACCGGGAATTGTTCTTATTAATCTAATTCCCTCAGCTGCACAAAATGTTATAAACTCTGATTTGTTGTACTCTCCTCCATTGTCAGACCTCAGGCATTTGATCTTCAAGCCGGTCTGATTTTCAACTTCAGCTTTCCACTTCTTGAAGGTGGTAAACACATCTGACTTGTGTTTCAGAAAGTAAACCCATACCTTCCTGCTGAAGTCATCGATGAAGGTGACGTAGTACCATTTCCAACCGCACTTTCTTCGGTTCTCTGGCAGTCTTTGTGAAACTAACTCGTTTCTGTTTGCCCATAACGCAGCTCTCACAAAGACCCATATCAACAGATTTTAAGCCTTCTAAAGCTCCTTTCGCAGTGAGCATCTTCATTCCTTTGACGCTCATATGTCCAAGTCTATTGTGCCATAGACTTGAATTGGAAGCACTCTCAGCAGCAGCAGTCATGTTTATACACTCTGCAGTAGTGTATAAGGTTCCGGATTTTGTGCCACGCGCAACAACCATGGCGCCCTTCACAATCTTCCAGGAACTCTTTCCAAACTCTGCTGCATAGCCTGTGCTATCCAACTGACCAATAGAGATCAGGTTCTTCTCGAGACCAGGAATGTATCTGACATCTTGTAATGTCCATTGATTTTCTGCTGGAGTTTGTATGGAGACATCTCCCTTTCCTTCAATCTCCAAGGTTTTATTGTCGGCAAGATACACCTTCCCGAAATTTCCTGATTTGAAATTTCGAAACAATTCCTTACTTGGAGACGAATGGAACGATGCACCTGAATCCAAAATCCAGGATTCAGCTGGGCTATCCACACTAAGGATTAAAACGTCCTCAACATCTTCTGTTGTGTATATAGAATCATCATCATCTTCAGATTTATGATTCTGCTTCTTCTTTAGCTTTGTACAATCTGTCCGAAAGTGTCCTTTTCCCCCACAGCTCCAACACGTTACGTTGGGTTTGTTTGGAGATTTTTCCTGGTTCTTTGATTTTGAACGCCCATGTTTGTTTGAGCTCTTTGATTTGCTTCTTCCCCTTCGATCAACACTGAGAGCATTGCCTGATGAATCTCCAGTTTCCCGTTTGCGAATACTTTCGCTGAGAACTACATCTCGAATTTCATCAAACTTCAGTTTATCAGATCCTCGGGAACTGCTGATTGCGGCAACAACAGTATCCCATGACTCGGGTAAGGATGACATCAAAATCAACGCTTTAATTTCATCTTCGAAATTAATTTCCACCGAACCCAGTTGACTTATGATCATATTGAATTCATTTATATGATCCGCAACACGTCCACCTTCAGACATCTGTAGATTGAACAATCTACGCATCAAATACACCTTGTTCATAGCCGACGGTTTTTCATACATATTTGACAGCGCCTTCATCAGATCTGACGTTGTCTTCTCCTTGATGATGTTAAACGCCACGTTTCTGGATAGCGTCAACCGGATCATCCCTAAGGCTTGTCGATCCTTGAGCTTCCACTGTTCCGTGGTCATGGTATCCGGCTTCACCCCCAACAGAGGTTCGTGAAGATCTTTCTGGTACAGATAATCTTCAATCTGCATCTTCCAGAAACAGAAATCGGATCCATCGAACTTCTCAATTCCAATCTTTGAACTTTCCATTGACGAACGACAACATACCGAGATAACTCTCTATTTCCTTATTCTCTTTTCTTATTCCATCAAATTTACATGATTGAGATGCGGATTACTCTGTTTAATTCAGTTTGTATAGAGCTAAACTTTATAGGGGAGGCGAGAGAGTTTTATATAGTTTAAGTATGTTGACGGTATAATCTTAGTTTATTAGAGAGTTGTTGTTAATGATTTACATGTTTTTTTAATTAGCTACTTTACATACATAGTTGTTCTCTTATTCGGAAGAAGAGAGGGAGCAATGAAATCCTCTTCAATACTTTAGTTCCATTGCAAGGAGACTTGAAGGGTAATAGAAAGGTTATGAATAATTTTTCTCCTAGAACCTTGTTAATAGAAATTACAAACGATTATGGAAATAATTACCATGCATTACCCTCGGAAGTGGGCTTGGGAATCTATTAAAAAGAACTAAAATCTACCACTAAACTCAACAACTTATCTATTTAATCTCTCTTTGCCGAACCTTCCTCATTATAGTTGATTTTCTCATCATTTTCTGTTATTCGACAGCAGTGGCACGCTACATTAGTTTTGTTTAATTAGTCAAAATCACCAACACCCACTTGAATGTTACCCAAAAACTCACTTAATTTCCAGCGATAAAATTAACCAAAAGATAGATTCTCTGTGGAATCGATAATTTACTTATTACTTGTTACTTGTTACTTGTGATAGTGTATACTTGCACTTATTCTTGTGAGTTTTACATCATTTTATAATATACATCCATAAACGACCATGGGCTACTAAAGGAGTTAGCGAAGAAGAATATGGTACATGGGCTACCAAACATGAACTTAAACGAAAATTTTGTGAAGAATGCGTGCTCAGCAAGCATGCGAGAACCTCAATTCAAAAGAAGGCTAAATTTTGGGCTAAACAACCTCTCAAGTTGATCCATACAAATATATGTGGACCAATTAACCCCGAATCCTTTAGCGGAAAGAGGTATTTTATTTCCTTTATCGATGATTATTCACGAAAAACTTGAGCTTATTTTCTAAAAGGGAAATCCAAGACATTTGAGATGTTTAAAAAGTTCAAAGTAATGGTGGAGAAGAAAATTGGTAGACACATTAAAGCTGTACGATCCGATAGAGGTGGCAAGTATACTTCAATGACTTTCATGGAGTACTACGAGGAGCAAGGTATAAGGCGATTTCTAACCGCACCGTACACCCCTCAATAAAATGGTGTGGCTGAGAGAAAGAACGAGACCTGTAGCGCCTGAGCATTAAAAAAAAAAATAAATAAATAAACTTTGGTCACAATAGGGGCAAACTAGTCATTTTGCCCTTATTACTTGAGGGGTCTGTTTTGGTTGAGGCATAATTTGGAAAAGAGAAAGAATAGGGGAGAGAAAGAATAATGAAGAGGGAAAGAGGATTAGGGTTTTAAGGAAGGAGGAGGAGATCGGTCTAGAACCGACGCCGGAGATCCGAGTCCCCAATCTAAACCGTCATTAGTCTGAGACAAGATGCTCTCACGAATCGCACCTTCCTATTTCGTCAAAACGTCCAAGAACTTTAGGTTAGTCCACGAGTGTCTACATTGAGAAATCATCAAGATTTTCGTGTGTTAGCAACGTTTTGTGTTGATCCTTGGACTCTTATCCTCAACAGCGCTATCTGGTTAAGTTCTAGAGTGAAGGCGGCCAAGATTGGCGTTTGAATCGGAGTTTTCAAGAAAACGCGATTTTTGGTAAGAACCCGTATTTTCTCCAAATTCGAACTCAAATATTAAGATCTGTGATGATCAAAAAATATAAGAAAATTATTTTGAAGGAGTAGAATATGAGATCTACAAGGTTCGTGAAGAAAATTTGTTGAATAGAATTACGGATTGGAGGATAAAAAAATCGAAAGAAAATAGATCAAAACTTGAAAGAGAACTAGAAAATGGAAGAAAAAAAATGCATGAGAGAGGGTCGAGGCCGCCACCCGTCGGTCGACGTGCGGAGGAGCGCAGTGGAACCGGTGATCGACATGTGTTGATCACCGGCTGGTGAGGCGCGTCCTCACCCGGTAGCAGACACGCATCAGGCGCGTGAATCCAGCCGGCCCTACCCACGCCGCACGCGAAGCGCCCGACCCGGCGCCTCTGACCCGCGTATGCTCGAGAAGCAGTGCCTGGGCACGCGCGCGTAGGAAGTACGCGTAGAGACCCTCCAGGGCACGTGAGGCACCATTTTTTTTCCCGTTCGGTCTCTGTTTGCTTGTTTTCCGACCCGATTTTGATGCTCACCTTATTATTATTAGGACTTGTGAAGGAAATTCCAGAATTGTTGGAATCCATTCCGTCAAGAAAACTCGAACTCGGGAAGGCAAGCGTCAACCAAGTAAGTAGCCATTTGGATTCCCACGAGCAGTACTTGTAAGAACCGCTAGGAACAAGCATGCATGCTACCACCCATTAATTTAGCTAGCCGGACCTAGTATATTAGTATGGGAACTGCGAAAATGATATGATTAAGGAAAGCTAGTTATTAAATGTTTATTGAGTCTGTTTGATAGAGAATCTGATAAAGTATGTTTGCATGAGGAGGATGAGAAACTTGTGAAATCTGCGCTCCGGGTAAAGATGGACGTTATCTTCCCGTTGAGCATGTTTGTTAATATTGCATGAACTGCTGCGTGTAAACTCTTATGCATGATGATTGCTTGTATTATCTTTCTTGACGAATAGGAAGAAATTATGAGCTTAGATTAAGGTGCTTGTGACTAAGTAGGCTAGACGAGACCCTAGATTAGGGGACATCTAGAATACCGTGCAATTAGACCCGCAAAATGATTACCGGCGGATCCAGAGCTCAGAATTCCAAACCCGATAGGTTTGCGAGACCAGGCACAAGAATCCTAGAGATACATGAATCTAAGTCTAAGCCATCAGGTTCCACCCTAGAAAGAATAATAGGTCACCACGGTAACTGTAGGTAGCCCGCTAGAGTTGAGCAGTGTAGATAGTGTCATCAGAACCTCCACTTCCCTCTCTCCTCTGATATCGTACCGTTGAGACAGAGCTCTGGTACGGTGATCGTTGAGCTTAGCAGATCCGGATAGGGAAGTGTGATAGGTGCCTAGACCTAGTGGTGATAGCTAAGGGGTCTTCTGAACAGGACTCCTAGGCCGTAGAAACCCGTCCCTGAGCGGGGGACGTGGAGCCACATAGGATGACTCAGTAGCTGACCGGCACACAGGGGGTCGTACCCCGTTTAGTGGATGTATGGTCCCGTGTGAGGGTCGTCAGTTAACCTTCATGGATGATGTTAAGAGAGAGTCACGTTTTCAGATCCAGCCATATAATCCCCTCAGATTTACTTATGAGGTCGCGCCTCACCTCAGGACATTGATCATTACACTGCTTAAGATGAGCCAGCCTCCTAAGATACAGAAAAGAGAGTTGCAGCTTAGATCACTCTCCTTAGAAACTCGAGAAAGACCGTGGTTACCCACCAAGATAAGGATGCAAAAAGAGCATACAAGTAGGCTGCTTACTGAGTATTTTTATACTCATTCCTTTCTACTCTTTTTTTTCAGGTGAGTGATGCCATGGATCGAGGCGGAAATGCATGCTGATTCTTAATGCCACAGAGGAGTGTCTCAGGGCGTCTAGGAGTCTGTGCATAATTTTGTTTAGATTTGTCATGCATTGTTTTGTAAACCGTTTACATACTTTTCATACTTGAACACCTTGTTTCGGATTTCAAACCTTTTACATAATTGCTAGAGTTTTTTTTTTTTTTTTTTTTTTTTTTTTTTTTTGTAATCTCGTCTTCTCTATTTGTTTTTACATGATTTCATTGCATAGTCTGTTGGTCCAGCCCTTGATTTTGAGATTCAAATTTTGGGCTGTGACAAGACCATTCTCGACATGGTTCGCTCAATGCTTAAGAGCAAAAGGATGCCGAAGGAATTTTGGGCAGAAGCCATGCAATGCGCCATCTATGTACAGAATTGATGTCCACATGCGAAGTTAGATGATCAAACACCACAAGATGCTTGGAGCGGACAAAAACCTACAATTTCTCATCTCAAGGTGTTCGTAGTGTGGCTTATGCTCACATACCGAACCAACAAAGAACGAAGGTCGAAGACTGCAAAAGGTATATCTTTATTGGATATGATGAGAAGACAAAAGAATACAAACTACTTGACCCGATTAGCAAGATGGTGATAGTGAGTTGCGATGTGCGAGTAAATGAAGTAAGCAAATGGGACTAGAACAATTCGACGGAAGTCAACATCGAAGTTGGAGAGTCATCAGTCGCTGCACCAACAAGTGCACCAACAGATTCAGAAATTTTCGATGATGAAGATGAACTACGACAACCCAAAATGCGAAGTTTGCGAGATTTGTATAACTCAACAGAGGAGGTACATCTTGTATATCTTCTGGTAGATGCTGAAAATATCAGCTTTGAAGAGGCGGTGCGACACACGAAGTGGCAAACTGCCATGGATGAGGAGATTAAAGCGATCCATCGCAACAACACATGGGAAGTGACAAAATTACCGGAAGGAAGTCAGCCCATAGGTGTGAAGTGGGTATTCAAGAAAAAGACGAATGCTCAAGGCGAGATTGAGCGGTACAAAGCATGACTTGTTGCGAAGGGATACAAGCAAAAGGCAGGAATCGACTATGACGAAGTGTTTTCTCCCGTCGCTAGAATGGAGACAATCCGATTGATTATTTCCCAAGCAGTCCAATTCAAATGACCAATTTTTCAAATGGATGTCAAATCAGCATTCTTGAATGGTGTGCTTGAAGAAGAAATATATCTCGAACAACCTCTTGGGTATGTAAAAATTGGAGAAGAGAAGAAGGTACTAAAACTGAAGAAAGCGCTTTACAGGTTGAAACAAGCACCGCGAGCATGGAATACTCGTATCGACCCATACTTCAAGGAGAACGAGTACAAGCAATGTCCCCACGAACATTCACTTTATACAAAGAAGAGTGGAGGTAATGTGATACTTGTCGCTCTTTATGTCGATGACCTCCTCTTCTCAGGCAACAATGATGAAATGATAGAAGAATTCAAAAGCACAATGACGCGAGAATTTGAGATGACAGACTTGGGCTTGTTGAAATGTTTCCTTGGTTTGGAGGTTAAACAAGGAGAAACAAGTACGGGAGAAATATGCAAAGGAAATTTTAAAGAAGTACAAGATGGAAAATTGCAGCCCGGTATCAACACCAATGGAACCAGGTGCAAAGCTCTCAAAGTACGATGAAGGAGAACGAGTAGATGCAAACAGGTACCAAAGCCTGGTGGGAAGCCTTCGCTATCTTACATGCAGAAGGCCAGATCTTTTATTATGTGTCGGTATAATAAGCCGGTTCATGAAGGAGCCAATTTATTCACATTGGAAGGCATTGAAGCGAGTCCTACGATACGTCCAAGGAACATTATCATTTGGGTTATTCTACTCAAGAACAGAAGATTATAAGTTAGTTGGTTACTCTGATAGTGATTGGTGCGGAGACATAGACGATCGAAAAAGTACATCGGGTTTGTATTCTTCATGGGCAACACAGCTTTTACTTGGCTTTCAAAGAAACAACCGATTGTGACACTCTCGACGTGTGAAGCTAAGAATGTAGCAGCATCTTGGTGTGTGTGCCACGCAATATGGCTTAGAAATTTGTTGAGTGAGATGGAGCTAAAGCAACGAAGTGCAACCGTAATACAAGTTGACAACAAATCAGCAATTGAGTTGGCCAAGAATCCAGTAAACCATGAAAGAAGCAAACACATTGACGTTCGATTTCATTTTGTCCGAGATCATGTGAAGGAAGGAAACGTGGAATTGTTGCATGTGGCAAGTTAGGATCAAGTTGTGGACATTTTTACAAAACCGCTACCAAAAGTACTTCTCGACAAATACAAGAAGATGATTGGCATGACAGATGGTAGGAGCATTTAAGTTTGTGGAGGAGTTTTGTTGAAAATAAACTTAGATGAGAGAGAGAGAAAAAAAAAGCATAAACTTAAAATGAGAGAGAGAAAAAGCCGTTATTATTAATTTTGTTTTTAAATTAAGTCAAAAAAACCATAATTATTTTAGGAAATGAATAGTTTATGGGTGAGAAAATGTGGAAGAAAAGTGGGATAGTTATGGCCATTTTTAGCGTTAGAAAAACTTAAATAGGCCTTTATTCTCAATGTAATATGAGAGCAAGTAGAGCAGAACAAGTAGAGAAAGAGTCACAAAGCAAAAGAAGCAGAACAGAACCTGTAATAGAAAAAGGCTTTTGAGAATTCTTTGTCTCCTTGTCTCTCCCCTCTCGAGACCCCCTTCAAAGTTTCGTGAGAGTTATCTAAACGAGTTAGTTTCAGAGCGAGCGTCTATTTTCTACAAGTTGGTAACGGAGCAGCTTTTAATTTCAACAAATTGGTATCAAAGCAAATTTATATTCTACACCGGACAGCCTTCAAAACTCCTTTAGGAATGTCTCCTTACAAGCTAGTTTTTGGGAAGGCATGCCATCTACCCCTAGAATTGGAGCATAAAGCATTTTGGGCATTAAAGAAGTTAAATTTTGACTATGCAACAGATGGAGACTTGAGGCGAACGCAACTAAATGAGTTGGAGGAATTTAGGCACCTAGCCTACGAAAATGCTAAGATGTACAAAGAAAAAACAAAAATGTGGCATGACAACAAAATTAGGCCCAAAGAATTCTACAAAGGACAAAGAGTGTTGCTATTCAACTCAAGGCTGAAATTATTCTCTAGAAAATCAAAACCAAGATGGTTCGGTCCGTTTATAGTTGAAGAAGTCACTCCCTATGGGGCAATAACAATAAAACATGGAGATGAAAGAAGACCTTTCACAATGAATGGACAAAGACTCGAGCCGTATTTGAGTGGAGAAGTAAAAAGAGGCATTGCCTCTTTGAGCTTAAAAAGCTAAAAAATAAAACATTTTGTGGCAAAGGGAGCTGAAAAAGAACGATAACAGGTAACAAACTCCCGGGAAGCCAAGTTAGTTTTCCTTCTCCTTTTATTTATGCACTTATAATCGTTTTAAAATAGATATCTTCACTTACTAGTTTTTTTTTTACATTTTATTTTACTTTTTATCATGAATGACTCGCATGCCCCAAGGAAGTAGCCAATTTTTGTAGATGAATTAAGAGGATTCTGATGTGGTTAAAAACGCTAATTTCAACATAGTTAGGAGGCTAATTACACTTGGTACATACTAGGTTATGATTAGTAACAAAGTTATTCTCTTTCAGTGTATGTTGTCATAGAGATACCATGTTCTCCCTCATTTGATCTAATTGTTGTGCACTTTCTCACGAAACCTCAAGTCAAAGCACCAATATAAAAGATGACAGTAATCTGTTATCAAACAAGAAAAAGGAAAAATTGATAGCAATGTGGTGTCAAACAAAAAAAAGAAAAAAAATACAACAATTTAATGAAAAAAAAATTATTACAAGAGCATGTTGTTATAAAAAAAGTACACACCTGCGGTTTAAAAAGAAGAATTATTATTACAGCATCTTGCTATTTAAAAAAAATTATTACAGCAGCTTGACAGCAGTCTACTGTTATGAAAAACATAGCAAATTGATGTCTTTAAAAAAATTATTGTTATTATTACACCAGCTTGTTATCAAGAAATGACAGTATCTGTTATGAAAATACAACAGTATGCCTTTTTTATAATTAAAAAAAAAATTACTTTCTTACCAACATGATGGCATAGGCATCATCTTTTGTTTTATATAGAAGCTACTTCCACAAAAAAGATAACCCAACGTTGCGAATTCACCTTCACACTTACAAGCAACTAAAGATAAAAATTCAGCTTGCAACCGATAATCATGGCACCGAGATAAGAGGCAAAAAAGCGGTGCAAGGGAAGGAAGAAGTGCAGCATGATGAATTACAAGAAACAAATCAAGATCTCTTCCTAACTGGCACCGGTTTGAAACGAAGAGAAAATGGCAAGAACAAAATGGAGAACTTCCCAATACAAAAAGGAATAATCGCAACCGAGGAGGCGTACAACAGGTATGAGCTCCTCAAGTCAAGAGTAGTGTTGGTGGAAAGAAGGTTCCCAGCATTCTACCAAACATTTCCGGAATCCTTTCCTAACACCATCAACGATCTAGGGTGGGAGATGTTCTGCCATCAAAGGTTGCAAGCTATAGTGCCTATAGTGAAAGAGTTTTACGCACATATTGATCAAGTAGAAGGGTACACAACATTAATGACAGGAAAAATAGTTGATTGGAGCCCTAAAGCCATCAACCAACTATTTCACCTACAATCTTTTGAGTACACCACCTTCAACAAAATGGTGCTAGCTACATCGGACGATCAACTTGAGATGTCCTTGAAGATGGTAGCTATAGAAGGAACACAGTGGCAGCTCTCGAGAGGAGAAGTAAGGACTATAATAGCAACAGTCCTCAACCCAGAAGCAAAAGTTTGGGCTGCCTTCGTAAAGACCAACCTAACCCATTACACACGATACTACATTGTTAGTTGATAGAGTTTTACTGGTGTATGCATTCATAATGAATTTGAGCATCAATGTGGGCAAGATTGTCAAATGTGCAAGTAAGAAAGTGGAGAGACTATTTTTTCCACAGCTGATAACCATGCTGTGTCTAGAGGCTGTAGTCTTTTTTGCTGAGGAAGAAGAAAAACTTGAGGCAAGAAATCTGATGGATTACATAGAAACCCATAAAGATGGTGCCAGTAGTGGTAAGAGGAGGGACAACAGAGCAACAAATGATATGGATCAACTACTGAAACAGCAAGAGACTTTACTCAGCTGGTGCGAAAACAGTGAAGGGAGTATTGGTCCTATGTCAAAAAGAGGGATGAGGAAATACATAAAGCCTTAAAAACCAAGTCCAAAAATTCAGCATTCCCAAGTTTTCCAGAAGAGATTTTTAAAGAGTGGAGCCGTAAAGAATCATCGCATGTGGTAGAGGAGGAAGAGAACACTTCCTCTAACGATGCCTAAAATTAAGGAAATTCTCTTATCACACTTTTTATAACCTTGCTGTCTGATTTAGAAGTATACATCCCTATGTTGTGTTTGTTTTTGTTGTGTTGACTGCATATAATTTTGAATCATGCACATGCATGCACACTAGAAAGCATGAATTTTTTTTAGCATGAAGTTTTAGGAAGGGCAATAGATCTTGCATTGTTTCATATGCAGTCATGATGTTTTGTGCAAGAACTAGGGATATATTGTCGAATGTTTTAATAGGATAAATAAAATAATAAGGCGAGTGATGTGTTTCTCTAAGAGAACAAAAGAGATTAAGGAAATTACAGCTCAAATGGAATAGAGTATTCATCGAGGTTGAGGATCCAATCTATCATAATCCACCTTAATCAGAGAGAATTCCCATAATTCACCCAGCTTTAGACCATTTTCCCAACAAAAACAATAACCAAGAGCTTCTGCACCTCAATCTACTTTCAAGAATGATTCCACACCCACACTAATGCTCATTAAGGACAATGGCTAGTTTAAGTTTGGGGGTATTAAAGTAATTTCATCGCCCCATACAAAATGCAAAGCAAAAAAAAAAACGAAAAAAAGTCCATACACGAGACTACTCCTCTTCAACCTATAGCTTGAACTCTCAATCCTAAAAAAGTGGAAAACAAACAAATTGTCTCAATTGCTCGTTATCAGGCAATTTGCATCACCAATGGAGGTGTCTGAATCGAAGGTAATTGGGATGTAAATAAAACAACAAAGAGAAAGCTATCCTTACTGTTCAGGTGAGTTGCATCACAAATGTGGCCACACTGGAAACTATAGGCTGCTAGCAAGAGAGTCGGGCTAAGGGAGAATGACTGTTAGCTTATATAGTTATCCCTTGAAGACTTAGGTGATTTGCACCACAAGTGGAGGCACCCATAGAATAGGGGATGACTTGAAAGATTCTTGGGAGAAAAAAAAAATGTCATGATAAGAGAAAGTTAATGAAATAAATTATGAAGCCAAGTCACAAAAGCAAAGGTAAAAGGAATGGTAATCCTTTTAGAAGTGTTTTGGGGAATACGGTGAATGTGAAGAATGTGCTAGTTTTCTTGTAAGATTTGGTTATAAGTGTAGGGTGAAATGTGGGGAAAATTTGAGTTGAGGAAGGAAAATAAGGAATGTGATCTAAATCATTTTTTATGAATACTCTACCAACATAAATAGAAATAGAAGAAAAATTTTGTTAATGAGAAAAGAAGGGAGTGGAGAAAATGATTGCTCAAGGATAAGCAATCTCTTAAGTTTTGGGGGTGTGATAACTCTCCAAAGTAGAGTTATATTAAGTTTTTTTATAGTTAATTTTGCTCTCATACTCCCTATTTTCTCATTAATTGTTTCATTTATTCTAATTAGTATACATGAAATAGTCAATTATGGTTTAATATAAAGAGAAGTTCAATTTGCATAAATCAAGCTTAATTGCATACTTAATTGAGTTATTTGGTAAAATTCCAAAACATTCACATTGAACGATGATGTTGTAGCAAATCTGGAAACAACACTCCTTGCATTTGGAAATAAATTGCTGACTCTAATAAGCAATTCAAAACACAAACTTTTTGGGGATAATATGAAAATTTTAATCCACATCAGCAGTCCATGTGGGTCATTGACTACCAAATTAGAAACATCCTAGGTGGACGATTTTATCCTTTCTCAACCCTAAATGAGAAGAAACAACCATTATAAAAGGAAAAGGATACCTAAAAAAGGGGAGCCACGCTTTAGGAGAAAAATTGGATTAGACAGCAGCAGCCTCTGCTGCAGTGAACTGCTGTGAAATTAGAGAAGAAGAAGAGAACCTTAATAAAGCCGCTGTTGACAGCAGAAGGAAAAGGAGATCAACAAGGATTGATTAGGGCAAAGAGGTGGACGTGAGAGCTCAAGGGAAGGGAATTTCCATTGACAAACGACAACAAACCGGGATAACTCTCTATTTCCTTATTCTCTTTTCTTATTCCATCAATTTTACATGATTGAGATGCAGATTCCTCTATTTAATTCAATTTTGTATGGAGAGCTAAACTTTATAGAGGAGGCGAGAGAATTTTATATAGTTTAAGTATGTTGACGGTATGATCTTAGTTTATTAAAGAGTTGTTGTTAATGATTTACATGTGTGTTTAATTAGCTACTTTACATACATAGTTGTTCTCTTAGTCGGGAGAAGAGAGGGAGCAATGAAATCCTTTTAAATACTTTATTTCGATTGCAAGGGGACTTGAAGGGTAGTAGAAGAGTTATGAATAATTCTTCTCCTAGAGCCTTGTTAATAGAAATTACAAACGATTATGGAAGTAATCACCATGCATGACCCTTGAAAGTGGACTTGAGAATCTATTAAAAGGAACTAAAATCTACCACTAAACTCAACAACTTATCTATTTAATCTCTCTTTGTCGAACCTTCCTCATTATAGTTGATTTTCTCATCATTTTCTTTTATTGGATAGCAGTGGCACGCTACATTAATTTTGTTTAATTAGTCAAAATCACTAACACCCACTTGAATGTTACCCAAAAAATCACTTAATTTCCAACGATAAAATTAACCAAAAGATAGGTTCTCTGTGGAATCGATAGTTTACTTATTACTTGCTACTTGTGATAGTGTATGGTTGCACTTATTCTTGTTTGTTTTACATCATTTTATTATATACATCCGCAAGCAATCATTAACCAACAACTTTGAGAATGTTGTATGTGCGATAGAAGAGTCAAAGGACCTAGCGACGTTGATGGTCAACGAGCTCGCTAGTTCTCTCGAGGCACACGAGCAATGTAAAAAGAAGAAGGAGGAAACACTCGATCAAGCACTTCAAACCAAGGCGTCAATCAAAGATGAAAAGACACTCTACTCTCAAAATTTTCAAGATAGAGGTCGTGGTCGTGGAAGTCGTGGAAATGGTCGCGGTGGTCAAGGCAGCAGTCATGAAGGAGAAGGGACACTCGAGCCAAGTAAATTGGTGTGGTAGAGGACGCAGTCAAGGAAGAGGCGGCCGATCAATTTATTCCAACATTCAGTGCTAAAAATGTCACAAATATGGTCACTATGCGAATGATTGTAACTCCGAAAAATGTTACAATTATGGTAGAGTGGAGCATTTTGCAAAGATTGTCGAGCCGATAAAAAGGTGGAAGGAACAACCAACCTAGCCTTGGAAGACGTAACAAATGAAGGTCTTCTCTTGATGGCTCAAAATGAAGACAACATCAACAACGACACTTTGTGGTACCTCGACTCAGGGGCAAGCAACCATACGTGTGGTCACGAGTACATATTCAAAGAGATGCAAAAGATTGAAATGGTCATGTGTCGTTTGGAGATGCGTCAAAGGTGGAGGTCAAAGGCTGAGGTACAATACATTTCTTGCAAAAGGATAGTTTAATGGGGTCAATCCAAGATGTTTGTTACGTATCAAACCTCAAGACCAACATATTGAGTATGGGGCAACTCACAAAGAAAGATTACTCAATATTCTTAAAAGACCGCCTGCTACACCTGAAGGACAAGCAAGGACGTTTGGCTGCTCGAGTTGAGATAGAAAGAAATCGGATGTACAAACTGAATTTAAGAAGCATACGAGAAAATTGTTTGCGAGTCGACGTAGAAGACAAGGCATCACTGTGGCATCTCCGCTTTGGTCACCTACATCATGGCGGCCTAAAAGAGTTAGCAAAGAAGAATATGGTGCATGGGCTACCCAACATGGACCACGAAGGAAAATTTTGTGAAGAATGCCTGCTCAACAAGCATGCGAGAACCTCAATTCAAAATAAGGCTGAATTTTGGGCTAAACAACCTCTCGAGTTGATTCATACAGATATATGTGGACTAATTACCCCCGAGTCTTTCAACGGTAAAAGGTATTTCATTTCCTTTATCGATGATTACTCACAGAAAACTTGGGTTTACTTTCTGAAAGAAAAATCCTAGGCATTCGAGGTGTTCAAAAAGTTCAAAGTGATGGTGGAGAAGGCAACTAGTAGACACATCAAAACGTACGATCCGATAGAGGTGGCAAGTATACTTCAACGACTTTCATGGAGTATTGCGAGGAGCAAGGTATAAGGCGATTTCTAACCACACCGTACACCCCTCAACAAAATGGTGTAGCCGAGAGAAAAAATTGGACCATTCTCGACATGGTTCGCTCGATGCTAAAGAGCAAAAGGATGCCAAAGGAATTTTGGGTAGAAGTCGTGCAATGCGCCATCTATGAGCAAAATTGATGTCCACATGTGAAGTTAGATGATCAAACACTACAAGAGGCTTGAAACAGACAAAAGCCTACAGTTTCTCATTTCAAAGTGTTCGATAGTATGACTTATGCTCATGTACCAAATCAACGAAGAACGAAGCTTGAAGACAAAAGCAAAAGGTTTATTTTTATTGGGTATGATGAGAAGACAAAAGGATACAAGCTACTTGACCTGATAAGCAAAACGGTGATGGTGAGTCATGATGTGCGAGTAAATGAAGCAAGCGAATGGGATAGGAACAATTCGACGGAAGTCAATATCGAAGTTGGAGAATCATCAGTTGTTGCACCAACAAGTACACCATCAAACAAAGAAATTTTCAATGATGAAGATGAACCATGACAACCAAAAATGTGAAGTTTGTGAGACTTGTATGATTCAACAAATGAGGTACACCTTGTATGTCTTTTGGTAGATGCTGAAAATATCAGCTTTGAAGAGGTAGTGTGAGACAAGAAGTTACAACTGTTAGTTTATTTAATCTTGTATTAACCGTAATTTATTTGTATTTACTGTTTGTATTTCAAATTATGTCAGTTGAGGGAAGTATTAGCGGTTAAGGGTAGTTACTAGCGGTTAGTGTGGCTATTCTGTCTATATATGTATTCTGTAACAAGTTGAATAATAAAAAAGTTGGTTTATTGTCTCTCTTAGTTGTATGAGTGTTTTCTAACAATTGGTATCAGAGCGTGGTTACATGCGAAAGATCATGTCATCGAAGACTGCAACAAAGGAAAGTCTGGTATCACTCCAATACCCGACGTTATCGAGAACCAACTACTCAGCATGGGCTATGAAGATGAAGGTCTATTTGCGTGCTCAAGGGGTGTGGGACGCAATCGAATCAACTGAGTCTCTGGATAGTCTTGATGAAAGGAAGGATCAAATGGCCTTAGCAGCTATCTATCAAGCAATCCCTGAAGAGATGTTGTTTTTGTTAGCAGAGAAAGAGACAGCAAAAGAAGCATGGCAGACGTTAAAAACTATTCATGTCGGTGTTGAACGTGTAAAGGAGGCAAAGATCTAAACTCTGAAGATTGAGTTTGAAATTATGAATATGAAGGAGTCCGAGACTATTGATGATTATGCAGCAAGGTTGATAGAAGTTGTTAATAAAATACGTACTTTTGGAGACAAGTTTGAAGAGGCATACTTGGTGAAAAAATTTCTCCGCTCAGTACCTCCTAAGTTTCTTCATATCGCATCGGCAATAGAGCAATTTGTCGATTTAAAGGTGATGACCATGGAGGAAGTCATCGGTCGTCTTAAAGCATACGAGGAACGGATAGGTGGCAACAAAGAGAATGGTGAGCATGTCTTATTGACTCAAGGAGAATGGAAAGCAAAAGAATGTAGCAACAATGGAGGCCATAGCCAAGGGCGAGGTCGCAGTGGTCGCTGGAGAGGGAGAGGTCATGGTTGTGGAAACGACTCGTTTCATCAAGAGAAGAAGGCTGACAAGAGCAAGGTAAGATGCTACAATTGTCAAGGCCTAGGCCACTATGCCTCAGAATGTCGGAAGGTGAAGTGTTATAATTGCCAAAAGATTGGTCATTATACATCCGACTGTAGATCGAAGAAAAGGGAGGACCATTATGCATCCGACTGTAGATCAAAGAAATGGGAGGATCAGGCGCACTTGGCTGAGACGCAAAGTGATGAGGATGAGCCAGCCTTACTTACAGCACAAGTTTGTGAAGTCCGAACTCTCGGTTCACCAGAGTTGACGGAGATGGCTCTTTATGAAGAGAAGGTTGTCCCAGAAGAAATTGAGAATGTAAACAACATTTGGTTCCTAGATACGGGAGCCAGCAATCACATGACTGGTTGTCGAAGTTGGTTCTCGGAATTGAACGAGTCAGTGACTGGCACGGTGAAGTTCGGAGATGGATCACTTGTAGAGATAAAAGGACGTGGAGATGTGAAGGCTGCGTCTGTGAAAAAAACAGAGAAGATGATCGATGAGGAGAAAATCGATGGCTCTGTGAAGATTGAATCGGAGAAAAAAACAGAGAAGCGAGAAGAGAAGATGGTGAGAAAATCGTTGGCACTGTGAAGTTTGAATCCGAGGAGAGGAGCGATGGCATTGTGGCGGAGGTCCAGAATGTGGCATCGGAGGTAGCGAAAGCAAAGGAGATAAAAGAGAAGGAGGTCACCTATGACGGCGAGAAGAAGGAGAAGGAGGACGGAAACAATGGCGGTGCTATTGAAAAACAGGTCGCTGGAGAAACGAAAGCGGAGAAGGAGAAGGAGGCCATTGTTTCCGGCAGTGCAATTGAAGTGGCACATGTAATTAAACCTGTTGAGGAAAAGCCATTGGCCGGACAAGTAGAACAGGTAATTAAAACTGTCGATGAAAAGCAGTTGCCCATTGAAAGGAAGACAGAGAAAAAGGAAGGCGGAGATAATGGCGGCAACTTTCATCCTGTGAAGCGGAGTATATTGTGGCGACGTCAGCTGCTTGTCAAGGAATATGGTTAGGACGTTTACTGAAAGAATTGATTTGAAGAATGTAAGAATGTGAAGATCGAAATACAAGATTAAGGGGATGATTTGTTAGTTTATTTAATCTTGTATTAACCGTAATTTATTTGTATTTACTATTTGTATTTCAAATTATGTCAGTTGAGGGAAGTAATTAGCGGTTAAGGGTAGTTACTAGCGGTTAGTGTGGCTATTCTGTCTATATATGTATTCTGTAACAAGTTGAATAATGAAAAAGTTGGTTTATTGTCTCTCTTAGTTGTATGAGTGTTTTCTAACAACAACTGCCATGGATGAGGAGATTAAAGCGATTCATCACAACAATACATGGGAGTTAACAGAATTACCGAAAGGAAGTTAGCCCATTGGTGTGAAGTGGGTGTTCAAGAAAAAGATGAATGCTCAAGGCATGATAGAGCGGTACTGTAGAAGTTGAATGCAGCTCTAATGCCAATTTGTTGAAACTAACGCTGCTCTGATACCAATTTGTTGGAATTGAAATCGCTCTGATACCAATTTGATGAAGTAAGCTAAAGTTGCTCCGCTACCAACCTCGAAGTAAAACGCTCACTCTGAATCTAAATCGTTTAGAGAACTCTCACGAAACTTTAAGAAAGGCGGTGCGCAAAAGGAGAGCGAGAGACAAGGAGACAAAGAAGTTCTCAAGAGGTTATTACACACCAATTCAGACCGTCAATGTTTTTCTTCTCTTTCTTGTTGTTATTTCTCTCTGCACTATTACATTGAATACATGAGGCCTTTTTATAGCATTTTCGGAGGCCAAATTTGGCTTTAACTACCCACGATTTTTTTCACCCATTTACTTTCCCTCCAGTAAATTTCTCCCCTATTAGATCTCTCTACCTTAGATAATTATGCCCTCATAATTAAATCGTTTTGATGGAAGAAAAACAAAAAACAAAAATATTTAAGTTTATTTTCTAACAAAACTCCCCCATCAACTTAAATGCTTCTTACTCAATGACTCCTCCTGCATCGTTTTCATTTTTTTGATCACAGTCGTGATTTCTTCAATTTTCTCTTCCTTTCCTCGAGCGAAAAATTGGGATTGTCC
The DNA here is from genome assembly GCF_057944985.1 of Cucurbita pepo subsp. pepo. Classification (NCBI taxonomy): domain Eukaryota; kingdom Viridiplantae; phylum Streptophyta; class Magnoliopsida; order Cucurbitales; family Cucurbitaceae; genus Cucurbita; species Cucurbita pepo. The sequence goes on from NC_141817.1 coordinate 5,970,917, forward strand.
TTCTCTGATGAGACTTCATTTGGATCTTCTCGAGACCATTCCATCTGAGGCTCCAAGTCTTCATTTCTCCAGTTCTCAGCTACGCTTGACTCAGACATCACGGCTTCGTTCCTTTTACTCAATTTCCTTCGTAAGTCTACAACGACTTTTACAGCTAGCATTCTTGTTTCCTCCATTTTGGTTTTATCACGAGTGAGTGTCTCAATCGTGTGTCGTAAATTCACTGTCTCCTGTTGGACTTGATTCAGGTTCACGTCGAGTGAGTTTCTCCGTTGAGTCAGTATCTCTATATCTTTCTTCTCCCTCACTAGCTCGTCCACTAGGCCCTCAATCTCCATGAGTAGGACTTTCTCTTTCTCCGCACCTTCTTCAACTTTCATCGTAAGATCGGAGATTGTCTTCTCATTCTTTTCCTTCTCCTGTTCTAGACAGAAGGAACTCTTACTCAGCTTAGTCACTTCCTTCTCCAACCGTTGAACTTTTGTTTCAAGCTCTTTCCTTTCTTGTTCAACTTTCATCCTCTTTCTTCTTTCTACCTCGAATTGCTTTTCCGGCCATTTGGGCTCTTTGTCTTTGAGCTCGGGCTCACTGTTCTTCGATTTTTCATCTTCCTTTGATTTTCTTGTCTCTGATACCGTGATTTCGCCAAATCCGCTGCGTGTCACCTTATTTTCAACAACTTCCACTATCTCACGACTACCGCCTTCATCTTTCGCGCCACCGTCTCCTTTTGTGTTCGGCTCTTCATTTTGAGCCATCAAGAGGATGCCTCCACTTATTGCGTCATCCAGGGATAGATTGATGGTCTCTTCCACCTTTTCTTTGGCTCGACAGTCTCTCGCATAGTGACCCATTCTGCCACAATTGTAACATTTTTCGGAGTTACAATTATTTGCGTAATGGCGATATTCTGACATTTGAAGCATTGGATGTGGGGATTGTATCCTTGACCGCGCCCTTGAATATGTCCTCTTCCATGCCAATTTGCTTGGCTCGATAGTCTTTTCTCCTGGTAGTTTTCTTCGTGACTATTGCCTTGACCACCCCGACCATTCCCGCAGCTTCCACTATCTCTACCTTGAAAATTTTGTGAGTAGAGAACTTTTCCATCCTTTATTGTTGCCTTTGTCTGAACTGCTTGATCGAGTGGTTCCTCCTTCTTTTTCTTATTTTGCTCGTGTGCCTCGAGAGAACCGGCAAGCTCATCGACTGTGAACTTCGTTAGGTCCTTCGATTCCTCTATGGCACAAACAACATTCTCGAAATTGTCTGTTAATGACCTCAAGATTTTCTCCACAACCCGCGTTTTGGGTAACATTTCTCCGTTCCGATTTAACTGATTCGCCATAGTCTGTACACGAGTAATGTAGTCAGATACATTTTCTGACTCCCTCATCTTCATGCTCTCCAACTCACCACACAGAGTCTGGAGACACACCTGCTTGACTCGGTCAGTTCCTTTGAACACCTTTTCTAAAGTGTCGCACACTTCTTTTGAAGTAGTTGCCCTTACAATCTTCTTAAACCTCGACTCGTCAACAGCACCAAACAGCATGTATAGTGCTGCCTTATCCTTTGACCGTAATTCCTTTAGCGCCTTGTTTTGCGCCATCGTGTAACCTGTGGTATCAAACGGTTCTTCGAAACCGTCTTTGACCACCTCCCATGCGTCTTGCGAACCGAGAAGAGCTTTCATTTGGATGCTCCAATTCTCGTAGTTCGTCTTCGTCAATCGTGGTAGCGCCATTTGTCCCATCATGTTCGCCATCGGCTCTGATACCAATTTGTAGAAGTTGAACACAGCTCTACTACCAATTTGTTGAAACTAACGCTGCTCTAATACCAATTTGTTGGAATTGAAATCGCTCTGATACCAATTTGATGAAGTAAGATAAAGTTTCTCCGCTATCAACCTCGAAATAAAATGCTCGCTCTAAATCTAACTCGTTTAGATAACTCTCACGAAACTTTAAGAAAGGAGGTGTCGCAAAAGGAGAGAGAGAGACAAGGAGACAAAGAAGTTCTCAAGAGGTTATACACACCAATTCAGACAGTCAATGTTTTTGTTCTCTTTCTTGTTGTTATTTCTCAGTGCACTATTACATTGAATACATGAGGCCTTTTTATAGCATTTCCCGAGGCCAAATTTGGCTTTAACTACCCACGATTTTTTTCACCCATTTACTTTCCCTCCAGTAAATTTCTCCCCTATTTGCTCTCCCTACCTGAGATAATTATGCCCTCATAATTAAATGGTTTTGACGGAAGAAAAACAAAAAATAAAATATTTAAGTTTATTTTCTAACAGGTACAAGGCGCGATTTGTTGCGAAGGGATACAAGCAAAAGGCGGGATCGACTATGACGAAGTGTTTGCTCCTATTGCAAGAATGAATACAATCTAATTGCTCATTTCTCAAGCGTCTCAATTCAAATGGCCGATTTTTTAAATGGATGTCAAGTCGGCATTCTTGAATGGTGTGCTTGAAAAAGATGTCTACCTCGAACAACCACCCAGGTACATTAAAATTGGAGAAGAGAAGAAGGTACTAAAATTGAAGCTTTTCCTTGGTTTGGAGGTTAAACAAGGAGAGACGGGTATTTTTATATCACAGGAGACATATGCAAAGGAGATCTTGAAGAAGTACAAGATGGAAAATTGCAACCCGGTATCAATACCAATGGAACTAGGTGCAAAACTCTCAAAGTACGATGAAGGAGAACGAGTAGATGCAAATAGGTACCGGAGTCTGGTAGGAAGCCTTCGCTATCTTACATGCACAAGGCTAGATCTTTCATTAAGTGTCGACATTATAAGCCTGTTCACAGAGGAGCCGATTTATTCACATTGGAAGACGTTGAAGCGAGTCCTACGGTACATCCAAGGAACGGTGTCACTTGGGTTATTCTACTCGAAAACAGAAGTGTAACGACCGCTCTCCGATGCATCGAATCACAAATCGCTACGTGGACTCTAGGATAAAAAGCCTTACAACATTTTCATTTGATAAAACGGAAGATACAATAAAATTAAAGTTACCTGATAAGCATTAAAAATCCAAATAGTTCCAAAACATAATGGGATCCGCGGAAACACATCAAAAGAAAATCAGTTACAAAATAGCACAAGCTTTCCCAAAATAAACATCACATTAAAACAACATGGACAAAGAGGACTCGATCTAAGGGTCTCCACTGTAGCCGCACAACTCCACACGTTCCCGCCACCGACATTAGTCTACTTAACACCTGAAAAATAGCAACAACATGGGATGAGTATAAAAATACTCAATAAGCAACCTACTTGTAGGCTCTTATCGGACTTAATCCTATTCACGAAAAACTTTGGCTATATGCTCGAATCTATCTCTAGCAAAGTCGACTATGGTCTCAAAAGAAGACCCCATGGATTCTCATTGATATGGATTTTCTTCCATACCTAACTATCTACTGAGCTTAAATCAGTGGATTTTCCCCTAGTGGTATCTGGCCTTAACTACTGGTTCCTGAGAATCAATAACTACCTGTCACTACGCCCCGCCAGGCTGGGTCAGTAAACTACCTGTCTTACACCTCGGGTTTAGATCAGTAAAGGGCCATGGCTCTCCCCGCTAGGCACCCCTAACGTGGTACTATAGTAGGATACTTGCTAAGGCCACCCATATCCATAATAGGTGATAACTAAAAGACGGTAACTCACAATCTACGAAATTCATAATTCACGCTATCTAGCACATAGCAAAATGGTCCAATTCACAAATGGGCAATAATGGGCTATCCACACCCCAATACAAAGCAGAACAAAGTATCAAGGCTCACATCATACTTATCATGCAAATCAAGAAATAACAATCTATCTCGACTTCCTAGGAAACACATAAACCCAAACGCCTATCAGAGAAATTCACAATAATGCATGCGGAAGCTATATAACCCTAACTATAATCAAGGTATAAACACTCACGATATCGAAGTACCATACATGAAACTAATGTTAACCAAACTCCTAAGTATAATACTAGATCATTTGCCCATACTCCAAACCGACTCCTACAAGCATTTCTTAGAACTTGTTTCATGCGGTTACTTACTTGTTGTAGACTTCCCGAGCTTGTTTCGGGTCTTCAACAAATTTTCAATTCGTTCAAAGATCTACAATTAGGTCCTACATTGAGATAATATATCAAAACTATAGAAGTTGAGTATATTCGAGTTCAAATAATACAAATTTGCGAGCATTGGCCTCTGAACTGTGGGTCATGCATACCTTCGGGTCTGGTTTTGGGTAGTGGATCAGAATCTGCTAATTGGGTCGGGTCGGGTTGGTTCTGGCTGGGTGGTTTGGTACAGCGAGTCGATTTAGTCCAACGGTTCGTTAAATCCAACAATCAGCTCCTTCCTTCCCGCGACTTTTCTTCCCTTCTTCAGCTTCTTCGACACTTACCAATGTTCCCTTTTTTTTTTCCTTCTTATTTCAAAACATCTTGGTTCAACCCCTCCCTCGGATTTATTGACCTCTTACCAACAAGAGTTAAAGAGAAGTTTTGGGTAGGTGGCAGACTACTCACTACCTTTTCATATTTCTGCCCCTCCATATTTTTGTCTTTTCATATTTCATATATATATTTCTTTTATTGGTACAACTGGTTTTTCTCATTTAATGCCAGCTGTACAAGTTATTACAAGAAGATTACAAGTTAGTTGGTTACTCTGATAGTGATTGGTGTGGAGACATAGACGATCGAAAAAGTACATCGGGTTATGTCTTCTTTATTGGCAACACAGCTTTTACTTGGCTTTCAAAGAAACAACGATCGTGACACTCTCGACGTGTGAAGTTGAGTATGTGGCAGCATCTTGGTATGTGTGTGTCACGCGATATGGCTTAGAAATTTGTTGAACAAGATGGAGCTAAAGCAACGAGGTTCAACCATGATTCAAGTTTACAATAAATCAGCAATTGAGTTGGCAACGAACCCAGTGAACCATGAAAGAAGCAAATACATTGATGTTTTCACTTTATCTGAAATCATGTGAAGGAAGGAAGTGTGGAATTACTGCATGTGCCAAGTCAGGATCAAGTTGCGAATATCTTTGCAAAACCGCGACCGAAAATATTTTCAAAAAATACAAGAAGATGATTGGCATAACAGATCGCATGAGCATTTAAGTTTATGGAGAAGTTTTATTGAACAAATGTTAAATGTTATTTTTTAGTTAATTTTAGTAGGTTAATTTTAATGGGGTTTAAATTCAAAAAGAAAAGGAGAAATGGTTGAAAATGAAAGGACAAGATTTATTTAAGAAAATAGTGGATTTTATGGGTTTGGAGATAGATTATCATGGTTATAATTAGTACATATAAATACATATAAATACATATACTGTATGGGAGAAAAAAAGAAAAGAAACAGATAAGTAATAGAAGAAGGTTTTTCAGATAAATAGAGTGTTCTCTGTCTCCTTCTATCGTCAGTGTGTATGAGATTTATTTCACAAGTTTGTGAGTTTTCTTTAACAACTCGGACGCAGTTGTTCCGTTCGATTTTCTCCAATACCTGAAATCAGGACATATTTTCAAAAACTCATATCCTTGCTAGAAGCTCCGGTAGAGCCGGAGTATGATGATCCAAAAAATAAGTGAGATCGTCAAAATAGCATATCCGTCTGGATTCTTCTTTATCCTAGAAGACTTTCATAAAACCAGAAGATTCTATGAATTTATTTGGTGGATACAAAATTAGTCGAAATTACTCATATCTTGAATTACGATAATCCTTAAAAAATGGCGTATTCAAAACTCAAAATTTGTAAAGTCATGAATACGACGTATCGGAATCAAGATTCATACATGAAGAAAACTTTTTCAAAACACTTTGTTCCTCATTGATTCTCTTGTAGGGTTTACAGATGACATGGTTTAATGTTATTTGGTATCAAAATTTCGAGCACTCATAGTTCATTCAATTTTGAATGAATGCCCATAAAATCAATTATCCATTTTGGTTCATCTAGAATATCTTTGGACTATATATTTTCAAAATTTCATTCCCCCTTTGCCATGCTCTTTATGGAGGGAATGAACTCTTCATCAACGTAGCGGAAGCATTGGGAACCGTTTTGATTTTTATTATGAATTAAAACAAAAGCAATAAATATGAAAGTAAAAACTCTACCTTTGTAGAAACCCTAGCTTTCAAGTCATTGAAGTTTTCCAACCATGCAAAAGCTCTTCAACATTCCACGAGATCTTCCTGGCTATAACTCGAACACAAGGTCAAGGCTTGTGGAGGCTCTTGAAAGAAAATCCCTAAAGGATTGGAGAAGAATAGTTTCAAGAATTCTCTAGACATGTAATTTCATTCTCCAAAGAAAGTGGGAGAGATTGGTGTATCTTTGGCTCAACTAAAAGGTCCTATTTACAGGGACTCGTGGAGAATATTTGCATATTTAATATATTAGGATATTATACTTTATACAAATCATATTTAGATATTATAAGATATCATAATATATATTTAACTAATTTGAATCTCATTCAAATTCTAAACATATTTTTATTTAATGTATCAAATTACATTAATTGATTTAATATTTAATTGTATCAAATACAATAAATATATATATATTTTTTAATATATCTAATATATTAAATATTAATTTGAACCCTTCAAATTAAATATATATTTTTTCTATATATTTAATATATCTAATATATTAAATATTAATTTGACATTTCAAATTAAATTTATTTTTTCTTTTATATTTAATATATCTAATATATTAAATATCAATTTGAACCCTCCAAATTTTCTTTCAAATAAATTGAAACTTTTAGTGTTACTATAAGCTAGAAAGGGGACCTTATGAACCTACCGATAATAAGCTTCAATGATACAAAATTAATTAATTAAACTCTTTAATTAATAAATTTTCATTCATTAACTATAGGTCATATTATAGACCTAGAGTTGCAGTTTTAGGCATTGTAGGACAAGTTATGTCAATTGATATAATCATTACAAGCAAGTCGATCATTCACGAGATGTTCATAATTACAGTTGGGTCAAAAGTCCGTTTTACCCCGATAATTACATCTTTCACCTTAAGTACCACCGGTTCTCTAATGAACAATTTGTTTATGATCCCATCATAAACCAAGTCCCTCTCGGGCCAATGAGAGGGTGGGGCCCATTATTTAAGTGCCAAAACCAGTACTCAACATAACAACTCATCTACTTTCCTTGTATGGAAATGAGTGAATTCCATCTCATGATATTATGTTCCTAACTCTCTGTTTGGTCAGCTCTCCAAAATGACAGGCATATTGAGTTTGCTAAAAGAGTCATTCTCACCCATGTAAATTAAAGAACAAGCCCTCACAGGTAGGAGTTCATAACTCACTCAAGATTAAGATCGAGTCGCATATGATCATCATGTGAAATATTAATCTTCTCAATTAACGGATTTATAAAGAGAGATTAAATATTTCTTGGTTCAGTCTTATACAAACTCATTGTATAGGATACCCCCACTTACATGTCTCCACATGAACGATTTGGATCAAATCATTTGTAACGATTACAAAGTGGGTCGTATCAATAGTGTTACCAGGATAAGGTTCTTTAGGTTATTACTTAAACACAATCCTCTTCTATGTCAACCACATACTATTCAAGATTACATTAATAACCTTGAATTTTCCTACCATGGATAACAATTAAATTACAAATAAAATAATAAAAATTATTGTTAAAAACTAAATAATTAATTATGAGGATTTATGGCATAAATCCCCACTTTGTCATAACTTATGCTCATGTGCGGAATTTAAAATTTAAAACTTCTTCAACAAACATTGTCATGGACTTACATTTTCAAAAGCATCTTTAAAACAACGTAGGAAAATACTAAATAAAACAGTTAAAATATTAAAAATAAAAAAAAAAACCTATACTAACCAAAAGTCTAATAAATAAAATAGCAATCCTATGCACGTGTCATGGTCTTTACTTACGATATCATCATCAGCCATACAGGGGTGCCTTGCCTTTACCTGAAATAGAAGTAGCACACGACTTGAGTAGAGTATTTCAAGAAATACTCAGTAAGTGACACCACTATTGGGGTCAGGGAATGTAAATACATGCAACTCTGATGAGGGACCTATAGTTAAAATCATCATAAAGGTGACCTCCAGTAAATTAGATGTATAGAATTTTCCTACACACAACCCACACAGCGGATCCTCAGGCAGTTCACACCCTCTGGACCCATCATTGTCGAGCTAGCTGCCCTTTAACGACGTCTGGAGGTCAGCAGACCTTCGAGTGTCATGCGAGGCATGATCATGATCATCATCATAGTGTACGCGTTCATACTTGTTAAGGATAGTTGACTGTTTATTATAAGGGAAATATTTAGATATTTGCCTTACATTATCGTTTAACATATTTGCCCTTTTATTAAAAGCAAATATATTGTATTCATTTATTATTCTTTACTTTTAGTGTTCTTTCCATATTATTTGTAATTTACCATATTTCTCTATTTTGTAAATGATTATAAATAAGAGAACTCTCACCACCATTTAGGAGTGGTGGTTTCCGCAAATATTTTTAGTACTCATCATAAAAAATGAGGGAGTAACTCGATGTTTATGTACACACAAAATGCATGGGGTCCCTATAGTTTTCATCTTCAAATCATCTTTAAATCATCTTTATGACACAACCCTATACATCTATAAAGAGTCGAGTTTCTGAAAAATAAAATAAAATAAAATAAGATAAATAATGGTCTCACGAAATCTCCCTAGAAATCACGGGATTTCCACGAGACATTTATTGCCTAATAGAAACATTCTTATTTCTCTAAGTTTCCTTATTCTAAAACCCTATAATACATTGGGAAATGTCTTGAGATTCCTTTTATATTGTATGCCCAACCTTTTACCTCCCTTAAAACCAATTTTACTCCCAAAGTTACCGTCTAAGTGTTTCTGGGAGAACAGAAAAAATCAAGAGCGTCGGAAGTAAAATCAAGGGGTTGGTTCACTGGGTATTTTGAGGGCCTCTCGGAACATAAGGGTTGCTATTTTCGAAGAAATGTTTCGAGTGACAGTAAGATATAGACGTCGGGATCGTCGTGCATGGGTCGACGACGCTGCGTGACCGGCGAAAACAAGAAGTTGCGCTGGGGGTTGTCGATGACGTAAAGGTGTCAGAATAGGTGAAGGTGTCGCGCGTCGTCGGAATCGGGGCTATGAGAGAATTGGAGAAGTCTGCATCATCATCGTTAGTGCGTCGTCGGAATCGGGGAGGTGGAAATTAGGGTTTCGCTTTTCTGGCGGGTAAGGAAGACGCGGGTTGGAATCGGGTCAGGTGCCTCTAAACCAGCCCATGGACGAACGCGGGCTGTGTGTGTTTCGGCCCAACACAGACGTGCACCTGCAGCTTCGCTCTCAGCTCCACACGCTTACTCTCGACTCAACTTGGCGGGTACGTCAACTCGGCTCTGTCAATTTCCGCAGCTAGGCTTATTGACTCAGTATCACTTAGTTTTACCATTTCAGGTCAGTATGGTTCATAACCGTCAAAGACAGATTATGTTGGGAGGTTATTTTGATAAATAGCATGAGATTTAGCTAGGGTATGTTATGAAAGATTCCTAAGTTTGTATGTAGTTATTATAGGACGTATTTAATCGTTGGAATTAGCTTGCTGTGAGTGACTTCAGCCAAGGTGATCGCTTGTGGATGTATATAATAAAATGATGTAAAATTAACAAGAATAAGTGCAAGTATATACTATCACAAGTAGCAAGTAATAAGTAAATTATCGATTCTACAGGGAACATATCTTTTTGGTTAACTTTATCGCTGGAAATTAAGTGAGTTTTTCGGTAACATTCAAATGGGTGTTGGTGATTTTAACAACTAAAACAAAGTGTCACTGCTATTGAAAAACAGAAAATGATGAGAAAATCAACTATAATGAGGAAGGTTTTGCTAAGAGAGATTAAATAGATAAGTTGTTGAGTTTTGTGGTAGATTTTAGTTCCTTTTAATAGATTCCCAAGCTCACTTCCGAGGGTCATGAATGGTGATTATTTCCATAATGGTTGCAATTTCTATTAACAAGGCTCTAATAATTATTCCTAACTCTTCTAACCCTTCAAGTCTCCTTGCTATGAAACTAGAGTATTAAAGAGGATTTCATTGCTCCCTCTAGGGGTGTACATGGTCCGGGTTGGGTTGGATTGGAGGATTTTTTTGACCCAACCCAAAAGTTCGGTTTGGTTGGATTAGTAACCCAAACCAACCCAAAAAATTTTCCAACCCAACCCTCTATTTTTCGGGTTGGGTTCGGGTGGTCCAAAAAAATTTTAAAAAATTTAATTTGTATGACCTAAATGATAAAACAATTACTACCTCTAAGTTGTAGATCAAAAATATCAAACTCACTATTGCATCCATATTATCACCTATAAATATATAAAGAATATGCAATGAATCAATTCTAAAGTTACCACATCTAATTAAATTATTACATTCCCAATATATAATCATTCAACAAAAGACCTAAAAATTCACCTATAAATATGTGAAGAATATTCAATGAAGTAATTCAAAAGTTACAACATTCATCCCACCCTCTTGCATTTTTAATTCCTACAAAAGAAAAAATAGCATCTTGAAAGTTAGTACCGTTTTAAGATTGTTTGGATAAAGCATAGTGTAACTTCAAATATTTTACTTACATTGAAAAATAATTATTGCATGACGTTGGTGGAACTTGAAGGTCTTAAATCATCTAAAAAATAAAATATAAATTATGATATAACAATACATAATACATCTTAACAAATAAACAATAAATAGATTTGGAGTTACCTGTTCCAATCTTAGAACAAATCTCCAAATCTTCAAGTTGTTGAGGAATATCTAACGATGTTGATTTTCTACCCATCCAATTTTGTGTACATATCACAGCTTCCACTGTTTTAGGTGTCAAAGAGCTCCTAAAAGAATCAAGAATCCTCCCACCCGTACTAAATGCTGATTCAGAAGATACCGTCGACACTGGAACGGCCAAAACATCTTGGGCAATTTTCGATAAAACTCTATACTTAAACTCATTTGTTTTTCATCATGCCAAAACATCAAAATTATCATCAAATTCTTCACTAGGGTCAGAAAAATATCGATCCACATCATTCTTTAACTCGAGTGAATGTTGCTCTTCTCTTCTTCATTTGTATCTTGATAATACTAATATTGAACCACTCAAATTCTCTTCATCAATTGTGTCCATCTCCATACTCATGGACTTAGAAGTGAGTCTTGATTCAGATTAATGATGATCTTGAGCATTATCATAAAACTTGTAGTAATCATACAAACAAATTAAATAATTCTTTATGTCATCCACCATCACTTTAGCCATAGAATCTTCGTAAATATTCGAAAAGCAAAATGATATGTAATCCAATTTATAACGAGGATCGAGTACCACTACTATGAATATCAACTTATTAATTCTTTCCACTGAGCCCCAGTATTTGTCATACTTAACTTTCATATTTGAACTCATGTTACTTAAAACAGAGTTCACATTTGTACTCCACTGAATTAAAAGTTCTCGAATACCCCAAAGTTCATGAAAATAAGAATTAGAAGTCACATATAAAGAACCACTTATCTTCGCAGTGACATCATAGAAAACCTTCAAAAACTTTACAAACACGGCAACATTTTTCCAATCATCAACCGTTGATGGCCCTATCCTTTTGTTTCCATGATCCACCTCTTTGAATAATCAACATAATCTAATTCTTCCTCCTCTAATACTTTGAAAGCTTTTTCAAATTTCAAGGCATGATCAAGCATCAAATGAGTGGAATTCCATCGAGTCGCCACATCCAAACAAACAAGTGCTTTACATTTAATTTTTTCTTATTCAACACGATCTTTAAATTTTGTCAATCTCTTGGGGGATGATCTAACATACCTCACGGCATTGCGAACACTAGAAATGGAGTCATGCATTTCTTTAAGCCCTTCATTCACAATCAAATTAATTATGTGAGCACAACACCTCATGTGTAATATTTCTCCATCTAAGACAAGTGAATTCTAACTTCTAAGCCTTCTCATAATATATGAAATAGGTATATCATTGGAACTTGCATTATCAACTGTGATAGAGAAAACCTTATCGATTCTCCATTCCAATAAACAACTCTCAATAATCTTGCCAATAGTCTCTCCCTTGTGGTTAGAAACTTGACAAAAGTAGAGAATTCTTTTATGCAAATTCCATTCTGAATCAATAAAATAAGCGGTGATTACCATGTAATTAATATTTTGTAACGAAGTCCATGTGTCAGTGGTAAGACAAACCCTCTTGGAATGACTGACTAAAAAATCTTTCAACTTCTTTTTTTCTTCTAAATAGAACTGAAATATATCTCTAGCAATGGTTACTCTACGGAGGGTCAAACTTAGGACATGCAATACTACAAAACAATTTGAAACCCTCATTCTCTACAAATTTAAATGATAATTCATCCATAATTATCATCTTGGCACATGCTGCTCTACATCTTGTTTGACTAAATAATGAAGTAACAATATTACTACCACCCTTTCTATCCATTGAACGTTGAAAACTTAGAGTGGTTTGTCCTTTGTCCTCCACCTTATATGTGTACTTCCTACACTGATTTTTTAAGTGCTTCCATAACGTGCTAGTTCCACAAGAATTAGTATCACTAGCATACTCCTTAGAACAATAGTTGCACTTGCACCTCTTATTATTGTTCTCTAATCTTGTAAAGTGATCCCACACGGTTAATTTACTAGGTTTCTTCTTAAATTCAGATTGGGTAGCTAATGGTGGTTTCGCTGCATTATAATTACTAGAGCTACTTGCACATATTGTTGCACTATTGTTTTCCATCTATAAAAAGTAAAATAAAACTATTATGATTCAAACATTTAACTCAATATGAACAATTATCATAGAATGCATCAACGTTAAAATATACAATCAGTTTTTGCAAGGGATATAACAAAAAGAGAAAAAACGAAAAAACTTACCCGTTATAGCGTTCCAGGAGACTAAAGAGAGAAAGACGGCGCGCGCGAAAGAAACAAGACAAAGAACGCTAGAGAATGCTATTGAATTGGAGAGGAGAAATGAATTGCAGAGGAGAGGAGTTGGAATGAATTAGAGAGGAGAAATGAAGTGCAGAGAAGAGGAGTTGAAATGAATTGCAGAGGAGAGGAGTTGAAATGAATTCCAGAGAAGAGGAGATGATGGCCGAGGAAGGGATAGCAAAATAAAATGAATGGCAAAGGAAGGATTGCAGAGTAAAATGAGAGAGAGGAAGGAATGAAATTTGTGTAAAAATTAATGACAGAGAGGAAGGAATGAAATTTATGTAAAAATTAATGACAGAGAGGAAGGAATGAAATTTGTGTAAAAATTGCAGAGGGAGAGTGCTGCCAAGAACTCAGCAATAACCGAGGGAAAGAAAGAGAAATTTCTTTCACTACTTGAGGTAATTATTGGGTTGTGAAATGTCAGTTTGGGCTTGGGCTTGGGTAAGAAACTAGACAAAAGTCTCTATATATTGGGCTTTGACTTTGGGCCTTTAGACTTTAATTTCATTTTTTTTTATTTCTGGGTTGGACCAGGTTGACCCAATCATTTTCTTTTGGTACCCGAACCCAACCCGAATCAGATCGGGTTAAAAAAATGGACCCAATCCAAACCCGAAATCCAACACAACCCAACCCAACCCAACCCTTATATTTCGGGTTTGGTTGGGTTGGGTTCCCGGGTTTCCGGGTTGGGTGTACACCCCTAGCTCCCTCTCTTCTCCCAAATAAGAGAATAACTATTTATGTAAAGTAGCTAAATAAACACACATGTAAATCATTAACAACAACTCTTTAATAAACTAAAATCATACCGTATACTTAAACAATATAAAACTCTCTCGCCTCCCCTATAAAGTTTAGCTTTTCATACAAACTGAATTAAACAAAGGAATCCGCATCTCAATCATGTAAAATTGATGGAATAAGAAAATATAATAAGGAAATAAAGAGTTATCCCAGAATTTAGCTTCCCATACAAACTGAATTAAACAAAGGAATCCGCATCTCAATCATGTAAAATTGATGAAATAAGAAAAGAGAATAAGGAAAGAGAGAGTTATCTCGATTTGTTGCCGTTCCTCAATGAAAGTTTCCTTATCTTGAGCTCTCACAACCACCTCTTTGCCCTAATCAATCCTTGTTGGTCTCATTTTCCTTATGCTGTCAACTGCGGCTGGATTAGGGTTTTCTTCTTCTTCTCTGGTTTCACAGCAGTTCACTGCAGCAAAGGCAGAATTCGATTTTTCTCCCAAAGTGTGGCTCCCCTCCTCTTGGTCTTCCTTTTCCTTTTATATTGAGCATGAGTTCCCCTTTAGAGCTGAAAAGGAATAAGTTGTTCACATAGTATGTTTCTGGTTAGTTAATTAATGACCACTTATACTATTGATGTGGACTTAAAATTTCTATGTCATCCCCCATTTATTTCTAGATTTGCTACTCCCTCCTGGTTCAACATAAATGTCTAAAATTTTACCACATAACTCAATCAAATGTACAATTAAGATCGATTTATGCAAAATCATATTTTTTTCATGTTGGACCGCAATAAACTATTTTATGCTCACTAGGTAGAATAAATGCGGTAAATAATGAGAAAATTGTGAATAAGAGTGCCATATTAAATACAAAAAGACTTGATATGACTCTAGTTTTAAAGAGTTATCACACCCCCAAACTTAAGAGATTGCTCATCCTTGATCAATCATTCTCTCCACTCTCCTTTTTTTTTCTCATTAACAAAATTTTTCTTCTATTTATATTTATGTTGGTAGAGTATTCATCAAAGGCATGATTTAGATCACGTTCTTTATATTCCTTCCTCAAATTAGTTTTTCCCCCACATTTCACCCTACACTTATCACCAAATCTTACAAGAAAAAATAACACATTCCTCAGTTCCACCCTATTTCCCAAAATACTTCTACAATGATTACCATTCCTTTTGCCTTTGCTTTTGTGACTTGGCTTCATAATTTATTTCATTAACTTTCTCTTATCACGACACAATTTTTTTTCTCCCAAGAATACTTCAAGTCATCCCCCTATTCTCTGGGTGCCTCCACTTGTGGGGCAAATCACCTAAGTCTTCAAAGGATGGCTATATAGGCACTCATTCTCCCTTAGCTCAACTCTCTTGCTAGCATCCTGTAGTTTTAAGTGTGGCTACATTTGTGATTCAACTCACGTGAACAATAAGGATAGGCTTTTTTTGTTTTTTTGTTTTTTTTGTTTTTTTTTTTTTTTGTTTTCAACTACATCTTAATTACCTTCAATTCAGACATCTCCATTCGTGATGTAGATTGCCTGACAACGAGCAATTGAGATAATTTGTTTGCTTTCCACTTTTTTAGCATTGAGAGTTCAAGCTTTAGGTTGAAGAGGAGTGGTCTCAGGTATGGATTTTTTTTTTTTTTTTTTTTTTTTTTTTTTTTTTTTTTTTTTTTTTTTTTTTTTTTGCTTTGCATTTTGTATGGGGTGATAGAATCATTCTTGAAAGTAGATTGAGATGCAAAAGCTCTTGGTTATTGTTTTTGTTGTTAAAATGGTCTAAAGGTTGGGTGAATTATGAGAATTCTTTATGATTAAGGTGGATTATCATAGATTTGATCCTCAACTTTGATGAATACTCCGTTCCATTTGAGCTCTAATTTCCTTAACCCCTTCGTCCTCTAGAGAAACACACCACTCACCTCACTGTTTTAGTTATCATATTGAAGCATTTGACAATGCATCCCTAATTCTTGCACAAAATATCATGACTGCATATGAAACAATGCATGATCTATTACCCTTCCTAAAACTGCATCCTAAAAACATTTCATGTTTCTAGTGTGCATGCATGTGCATGATTCAAAATTATATGACGTCAACACAACAAAACAAACACGAGAAAAACAAACACAGCATAAGGATGTATACTTCTAAATCAGACATCAAGATTATAAAGGGTGTGATTAGAGAATTCCCTCGATTTTAGGCATCCTTAGAGGAAGTGTCAAAAATCTCTTTTGAAAAACTTGGGAATGCTAAATTTTTGGACTTGGTTATTAAGGCTTTATGTATTTTCTCATCCCTTTTTTTGACATAAGACCAATACGCCTTCCACCCATCAATGTTTTCGCACCAATTGAGTAAAGCCTCTTGCTGTTTCAGCAGTTGATCCATATCGTCTGTTGCTCTACTGTCCCTCCTCTAACCAAAGCTGGTGCCATCCCTATGGGTTTCTATGTAGTCCATCAAATTTCTTACCTCAAGTTTTTCTTCTTTCTCATCAAGAGGGACTACAGCCTCCAGGCACAACATGGTTATCAACGGTGGAAAAAACAGCCTCCCCACTTTCTTACTTGCACATTTGACAATCTCATCTGCTACAATCTTGCCCACATCGATGCTCAAATTCATTATGATTGCATACACTAGTAAAATTCTGTCAGCTAACAATGTAGTATCATGTGTAGTGGGTAGTAAGTTGGTTTTTACGAAGGCAGCCCAAACTTTTGCTTCGGGGTTGAGGTCTGCTGCTATTATCGTCCTTGCTCCTCCTCTCGAGAGTTGCCACTGTGTTCCTTCTATGGCTACCATCTTCAAGGTCATCTCAAGTTGATCATTCGATGGAGCTAGCACCATTTCGTTAAAGGTGGCGTGCTCAAAAGATTGTAGGTGAAACAGTTAGTTGATGGCTTTATGGCTCCAATCAACTATTTTTCCTCTCACTAATGTTGTGTACCCTTCCACTTGATCAATATGTGCATAACACTCCTTCACTATCAGCACTATAGCTTCTTTCCTTTGATGACAGAACATCTCCAACCCTAGATTGTTGATGGCGTTAAGAAAGGATTCCAAAAATGTAGGGTAGAATGCTGGGAACCTTTTTTCCACCATCACTACTCTTGACTTGAGGAGCTCATACCTGTTGTACGCCTCCTCGTTTGCGATTATTCCTTTTTGTGTTGGGAGGTTCTCCATTTTGTTCTTGCCCTTTTCTCTTCGTTTCGAACTGATGCCCGTTAGGAAGAGATCTTGATTTATATCTTGTAATTCATCATGCTGCACTTCTTCCTTCCCTCGCACCATTTTTTTGCCTCTTGTTCTCGGTTCCATGATTGTCGGTTGCAAGCTGAATTTTTATCTTTGATTGCTTGTAAGTGTGAAGGTAAATTTGCAATGTTGGGTTATCTCCTTGTGGAAGTAGGTTCTATATAAAACAAAAGATAGCTCCTTGTGGAAGTAAATTTTCCGTTTTTTTTTAATATAGCAGTCTGCTATATCAGCTGTATATGATACAGCAGACTGTTGTAATAAATTTTTAATTTTTTTTTTAACAGCAGTTTGCTGTACTATTTTGTATAACAGTAGTCTGCTATCAAGTTTTCATTTTTCTTGTTTGACAGCAAATTGCTGTCATCTTTCGTGTTGGTGCTTTGACTTGAGGTTTCGTGAGAAAGTGCACAACAATTAGATTAAATTCATACAAATTAGGGAGAACACGGTACTTTATGGCAGCACACTACAACAAATAATGAATACAATAACATACGAAAAACGCTATCATAGACTTTTTATAGCATTTTTCGTACGTCGTGACAGCCCATGTTATTAAAAGTCTAGGACTTTTTATAGGGTTTTTTTATAGCTATAATATATGCTATAATATAGTATAAAACTATAGCTTATATACATTGTTATAAAAACATTTCATAACATTTTATTAAAGCTATAGCAGGTTGAATATAACTAAAATATTATGTTATCTTTAACTTATTATAACATTTTTTTAACGCTATAATATAGTATTCATAGCTTTAATCTTATGCTAACAATGTCATTTGATCATTTATTATTTAATTATCATTTCATTAATTATATTTTGATAAATAAAAAAATATATTAATGTATTCATTTTTAACTAAATCCACACAAACAATTTATTGCAAGTTAAATACTGTAATTTCCATTCACAATTGAAACTTCATCATTTATTTACATTACAAAATGAGTATTCAGTAACTTCAAACAATACAAAATAAAGTATTCTCCATTATTTGGATCGATGCTCGATTGTCTGGGATTGCTTCATGCCTTTGTATTGTAAGTCTTCTATCACCTTCCATTTCCTATAAATAACCAATAACCCAATAAAAAGAAGGTAGCATGTGTACCTCTATATGTGTAGGTCATAGACTTTTCGCTCCTTCCTCGTGCTAACCTTCTAGTACTGAGGAGTTTTTCTAGGTCTATCTACAAAAAAAAAAAATTCCAATGGACTAACCTTACTCTATTTCATAACTTTGAGAGAATTTTAAACAGCATAGGGCGGTAAACAAACTCTCAAAACCATTACTTATGATATGCAATATATTCTAAAAAATATGACAACACAAAAAAAAAAACTAAAATACTAAGGAACGAAATGGAATAAAAAGGTTTTTCCACCCCATAATAAATTCATCCAGCAAGCTTCATCTAGGGATGGGGTTGGAATATGAGAATTTAAAAGAGTAATAATAACATAGAGAAAAAACAAGCAATAGAATAAGAAAACATATGGTTTTGGAGGTCTTATGTCTTGGCTGAATGTTTGAACGACAATCACTTTACGAAAAATAGAAATAATACCACAACAAAACAACTAATGAAAACAAGTTCAACCATGCAACTTAGCCACAATATCACAACACTTCAATGAGAGATAGTGCACTTACTCTTACAGTTGCTATACAGGTTATAGGTTACATCGATAAGTAAGATTCTTACTTCGACAAATAATGTGACATAATGCATTCCTCCAAGCTCTTGTCCACCTACATCAACTAAAGTAGGTGATGATGCATTTAAAATTTCAAATAAAGTTATCACACTATAGGAAGATTTGAGTCCAAATAAAGTTCGAAGTCGAAGTGAATTAGAATAATACATTGCATAAAAGCTTCAAAGAGAATCCTTTCCATGTGAGCTTACATTTATGAGACTTAAGCATGTGAACGACCACAACCAAAAAAACCATCTATGATTAAATAGAAGTTGTCAAAGCAGCTCCTTCAAGCCCCAAACTTGACCAAATCTTTGCCCAAACTTGTTCAACACTATATCATAACGAAATTCATCAATTCACAACATTGCAGGGCAGACCGCGCTAATTGAACAGATAGCACACAAAAAGTAGAGAAAACGCACCAGACAAACCTTGCTCCCCTTGCTCCCAAGTCTAAGAAACTCCTTGGTCGAATTCAGAGCTTCCTTCAACGACGCGAGGAGAGTTTAGGGTTTAGGAAAACTTCAAAACTATCTAATACTTCCTGCAAAAAGTTTATTTTCCCAAAACTTATACGGCCATAAAAAAACCTGTTTGAAGTTATCCTTATCCAGTACCTCAAGCTTGCCTGCCAAGTAGGCGTCAATGATTGCTAACACAAAGAAGCCGAGCACTTTCTTCTGTTGGGGAATAGGTTCTAATTGCCACAATTGCTTAAACAGAGTGGCTATAACAAAAACAATGGGGAAGGGAATCATCATTAGACACTGTAACCAATGCCAATCCTAGATAGAATATTAGACAATGGTGTAAAAGAGACAAAGCAGCACAAATATTTGTAATGGCATTAGATATAGCCAATGTCGTACGAACCCCATTTTCGCAACCTAACATATCTTCTCCAAGCAGCAGTTTAGAAAATCTTTCCTTCATCATCTCAATCTCTATAGCCCCACACACCATTAAAAGATTAATACAATTTATATGGAGAAACCCCATAAAGGAAAGAGGATTAAAATTACCTGATGATGAAGATACTTTCTTCTCCAGCTTCCTATTAACAACATAATTTTTTTCTACTTTATCAGCAACATTAAGTCTAATACAATCGGGTCCGTCAGTTTTTCAAGTGGACCAACTCAATGAAGAAGGGGAAGATGAGTCCTCATAGCCGCTATGACTGTGCTCCTCAAGCCCTGTGATCTCTGTGGTCTCTGATGTAAGAAAATCAGAGCACGAGCTACTCTCACGTCCATGTTCTTCAATCAAATGGCCAAACGTCTCATTTTCAGGCACAATGTGACCAATCCCTTGACTCTTTTCAACCGACACTCTCCTGCATTACAATTTTCCCTCTTCAATCACAACCACGGCACAAAATCAAAGCAACCCACTTAGACTCCACCCACTAGAAGCCTTAATGACTTGAGCGCTTACGATTTACATGAGCTCTATCATCCTAGCTTAATTAATAACTTTTAATACATATTTTTACATATTTTTACATAGATGTACATAGATGTACATAGATGTATTTACATGAAAAAAGAAAGAGTACATTAATAATAAGAAAAACCAAAATAGACAAGGTGCCAAAAGAAGGAAAATTGAATGGAATATGTCAGGGAACATATTCCATTCACGGATTTATTTTTTTTTTAATTAGTTTAACGACTATTCAGTCATTGAGATGATGATATCTACGAAGGTGGTTGTGAATCTAAAAATGGATCATTGAGATCATAGATCGTGTCTTCATCTTCTTCCTCTATAATAGAAGGAGAAGACGTTGAACCGACTGATGTGGCTTCTTGAAGAAGCTTTTGAAAATCAGCTTCCGAAGTTGTCTGGGCTAATGCGGCCAGTAGCCTCGACTTTGAATTAAGGAATTCAGAGGTCTTCTTCTTGGATAAATCCAGAAGGTGGCCATTCTCAGATAGCCAGACCTTTACCGCTTTGATGTCTGCGTGGGTATAAGTATATTTATCCCACCATTTGATTTTGATAATTTTAAAGACCTGTTTTATTTGGTCTTCGGTCTCTTTAATTTGAAAATTCCAAGTTAAAATCCAAGGAATTTGAAAATATACGCAAAAGCGCATGGTCAATGGAAATGGGATTTTGAATATGTTTTGAACAAAATAGTGGAACGATTCTTGGATTGGAACTGGAAATATATCTTTGGCTGATCCAAAGATTTTCCACCATTTGATGAACCAAAATGAGTAATGAATTTTATGAGCATTCTGGCAGAATTGAATGAACCACGAATGCTCATAATTTTGATACCAAATGACATTGAACCATGTCATCTGATAGTCTCTGTATGAGTAAGAATGAGGAACAAAAGGTTTTGAGAATGTCTTTTCCGTGTATGGGTCTTGATTCCAATACGTCAGATTCATGACTTTAAAAAATTTTAATTTTGAATACGCGATTTTCGAAGGATCATCGCGACTCGAAATATGAGTAATTTCGACGGACTTTGTGTCGACTAGAATGAATTCATAAAACCTTCTGGTTTTATGAAGATCTTCTGGGATATAAAAGAATCCCGATGGATAGGCTTTTTTAACGACTTCGCCGATTTTTGGGTCGTCGTATTCTGGTTCTACCAGAGCTTCTGGTATAGACACAGATTTTTGAAAATAGGTTTTGATTTCAGGAACTAGAGAAAAACGAATGGGAACAACCGCGTCCGAGTAGGTCGAGGGGACAGAAGGTCCCTTTGAAGTGGAAGAGACAGTGGGTCTCGATGGAGTAACGGCAGATGCCCGTGTTGAAGAGGCTGAAGTCCTCGTCGGAGTGATAACCTCCGCCTGTTTTTGAGAAAGCTTTGCTTTAGATCTGGTCACCAATGTGAAGTCAGAATCCATTGCATAGCTATCGGATGTCATTGGAGTAGGTGTGCTTGAAGAAGCATTGGGCTTCTTCCCTTTTTCTATCACTTTCTTTCCGGTCATTGCTGGGAGATGGAGATGGGTTAGGGAGAATTTTTCTTTGAGAGTAAGAACTCTCTTGAGAGGTAATCTGCCAAGGGGTTTTCGATCCCTTTTATAGTCAAAATCTGAAAGTCGAAGCAAGATAAAATGGCTTGCCATCTAGCAAAAATTTGTTTAGACACAAGATTCTTGACATCTTTTTCTAAAACAAATTTAGATGCCCTTGAGTCGGTTTTGATAACAAAACTTTTGTTAATCAAATCACTTTGAAATTTTTGTACACAAAGTACTATTGAAAGTATTTCTTTCTTTACTGTTGAATAATTTTTTTGAGTAGAATTCCATATTCCCGAATGGAAACGGACAATGGATTCTTTCTTGTCAAGGGACTGTTTTAGAATTCCTCCATATCCAATATCGGATGCGTCGGTCTCCACTATTAAACTAGCCATTGGGTTTATCAGCGATAAACACGGAATTGACTTGACAAGGGATTTGATTTTTTGGACTGTTTTGGTATGTTCTTCAGTCCAGGGCTTTGGATTCCTTTTGAGTCTCTCAAAAAGCGGCTTGCAGATGGGTCTGATATTTTGAAGGAAATCAGACACATAATTGAGACATCCCAAAAATCTTTGTAGTTGGGTCTTATCTGTAATTTGATCTCGAAAGTTTGAGGCAAACTCAATGGACCTTTGAATGGGTTTGATTAGACCCAAATGAATTTCAAATCCGAGAAAACGAATTTTTGTTTGAAAAAGTTTAATTTTGGGTTTAGACACAACTAAACCGTTTCTTTTGACTGTCGTCAAAAATGTTTGAAGATGCTTAAAGTGTTGATCGATCTTTTGAGAAAAAATCAGAACATCGTCAATATAAACAATTGAAAAGTCTTGAAAAGGATTGAAAATATCATTCATAATCTTTTGAAATTCGGATGGAGCGTTTTTTAGCCCAAATGCATAACGTTCCATTCGTATTGTCCAAAAGGGACATTAAAAGCCGTTTTGTACTTGTCTTTTTCTGAAATCTGGATTTGCCAAAATCCTGA
The DNA here is from genome assembly GCF_057944985.1 of Cucurbita pepo subsp. pepo. Classification (NCBI taxonomy): domain Eukaryota; kingdom Viridiplantae; phylum Streptophyta; class Magnoliopsida; order Cucurbitales; family Cucurbitaceae; genus Cucurbita; species Cucurbita pepo. The sequence goes on from NC_141817.1 coordinate 5,993,829, forward strand.
TTTCATGTCAAATTTTGAAAATATTTTTGCATTTGAAATTCTTTGCAATAAATCTGATTTATTTGGAATTGGATATCTAATCCATTCCAAAATCTTATTTAAGGGTTTGTAGTTAATTACCAGTCGCGGGACTCCACGTTCCTTTTCTGCCTGGTTGTTGACGTAAAAAGCCGCACATGACCAGGGGCTCTTTGATGGTCTAATAAGACCTTTCTGCAAAAGATCATTAATTTCTGCTTTGCAGAATAATTCTTTATTCATTTGAATAGGTCGGGCTTTCGTAGGAATATTTTTCTCCTCGAAAGCTTTGATATAAGGAAGATCAACTATATGTTGTTTCCTATTCCAAAAGGCATTTGGGATATTTGAACAAACTTCTTTTTCTAATTCAGTTTGTAAAGTTTTGATTTTAAACGGGACAGTCTTGTTTTGAATTTGTTCTTCTATTCTTTTGAATGAAATTTCTTCTTTCAAAAAAGAAATTTGTTTTTCTTTATAATTTAATACATTTATTGATTGAATAATTGTATTCTTTTGAAGGTTATTTATTTCGCTAATGCTTATGGGGGAAAGAAAGTTAAATTTTATCTTCTTTCTTAATACTTTTGATTCTAACCCTTTTTTAGTTATTCTAAAAGGATATAATTGAGTAATGAAAGGAGTTCGTAGGATTAGTTCTTGTCCTAAGTCTTTTACTAGAAGGAAGGAATTTAGGAAGCAAATTCCATCATTGCAAACATGAACTTTTGATAGTTTGTAATTAATTTTGAGTTTGTTGTTGTTAGCACCTCTAAGGCCCTCAGTAGTTTTTTCAAAATACTTTGTAGGTATTAGGCCTTCTTGAATGCAATTTTGATCGGCTCCAGTATCTATGAGAGCCTTTAGTGTGATTTTGAAATCATAAATTTTTAAGGTAACGAGAGCGTACCATTTTTGAAATTGAGAAGTGGTGATGGCTCCAACGAAGGAACTTTGAAAATCTTCTTCATCCAGGTTTGGTTGCGCCGTTTCCCTTTGTGCTGGCAGCCTTTCCTGAAGATTGAGAATTTCTTGACGAAGCGTATAAGATTCTGACCTGGTTGCAGATCTTAGCGCCTGTACCTCTTGTTTGAGATTATTAATCTGTCTTTGTAAATCTTGAGTAGTGAGTTCCCTCGATTTTTCAAATCTTTGGAGAATAGATTGGAGTCTGTAGGGATTTCTTTCTTCCCTTTCAGTTGGCTTAGAGATTGTCATGGCATCCCTAAGTCGTTGAGCAATCTTCTGTTGAATTTCTGGGTCTTGAACTTTTTCTACTACTTCGAGTAGAATTTCTTGATCCTTGGTAAGGACATTTATGCATCCTTCGCACGTCCTTTTTCCTTCTTGTTCTGATTCGTATTCTGTGCTAGAATATGAATTAGATTCTTCTTGGAGTTCGAGGATTTCTCCCTCGCTTGATTGCTCTGAGTCGGTTAGGGTCAGTCGTAATAGCTGATTTTTCAGCTCTTGATCTATATCCAACTCATTGATCTTTCCTCTAATTGGACACTTGTTAGCATAGTGTCCTTCTTCACGACATTTGAAGCAAGTTTGCTTTTTCTTTCCTCTATGGGTTTTTGTAGGAATATACTTCCTTCTTGAATATGTTGGCTTCTGAGACTGCACGGGTTTACTCCGATATGTTTCTCTAGGCCTGTATGAATGATAAGGTTTTGGATGCGTCTTAACCTTCTTTCGTCTGGAGGTTGAGGGAGCTTCTATTCCCTTGCATCCATATTGATCGCAAAATCTACTAAGCTCTTTTCTGTTTGATATCGAAGAATTGAGCTTGTTTTGAATCTTTGACTCATTACAAAGTCTGAGTCCTTCTTCTATGATGAAGGATGCTATGGATCCGTATGACAAAGTTTGCCATGGAATTGTTCCATTGTACTTTGTCTTAAGACCATCTTTGATCCTCCTTGAGAAGTGTTTTGGTAGTCCATTGACGAAATTCTCTTTCCAGAATTTCAACGAACTATCTGTTCTAATAAGAACTTTGCTGAAGTACATGTCTTTGACCACCTGAAATCACCTAAGGTAGGGTATTTCAGATTCATGAGTATCTCGGCAGATCTCTCCTGGTATTTTAGAGGGTCGCCGACGAAGAATTCTATGAGGGTATATATGAGGGTGTTGACAGCATCCTCTACTCTTTCATGTTGTACCTCGACCTACTCCACTCCCCAAGCGCCTTTTGAGAATTTGAATAAAACTTTCTGACTCTTTCCTCGGATTAGAGCCCAACCGCTACACCGCTCTTTTTACAAGTGCAAGAGCAAACTCAATCCTTTCCACGGTTCAGGATCAAACCGGTACACTGCTCTTTTTATGAGTTCAAGAGCAACTTAATTCTTTCCACGGCTTAGGATCAAAACGGTACAACGCTCTTTTTACGAGTTCAAGAGCAAACTCAATCCTTTCCACAGCTCAGGCAATTGTCTGAAATTTTATAGAAACACACCACAACACTCTAAAGTAATAGATTTACAATTTTCTCACAATACAATAGACATCGAATAAGATAAAAAAGAAATAGAATAGATAAAAAAGAAATAAAGAAATAGAATTGGAAGCTTGGGACAGAGTAACAATAGAGGCTTTTAAAAAAAAGTTTAGATCGGGAAACTATGAAACTTGTGTATTGTGAAATGTTCTGCGTGTTGTGTTTTGAAAAATACGAAAAGGTGATGACTTTAAATAACGATCAAGTTGTAAAAATAGGAATTGATACGGTCCAAACGTGGACCACAAAAAATAATATTTATTTCTTTTTAAATTTATCGTAAAAAATTATAGACCACATTTTTTATTTAAATATATATATATTATTTTAAATAATTATTAAAAACATTTTAAATTCATTTTTATTATTTATATATATATATATATATATATATATATATATATATATATATATATATATATATATAAAACATATTTAAATGTAATAATAAAAAAAATGTTAATGGAACTGTGAGTAACCTTTTAAAAATAATTGAAAAGTTTTATAAATCTAATTGAAATTATTATAAATGTAATTGAAATGATTTTATAATTCAAATAATTTTCTTTTTCAAAACTAGTTTTTAAATGGAATCATTATAATTAATTTTTTTCCGGTTAAAAGTAACCACTATTTTTCTTAAATGTAAATAAGAAATTATTATGATTTGTTTCCCTGAAAACTTTTATAAATTTAATTAAAAACTCCACCATTTGTTACTCTACCAAATTTATAAATGTTATATTTCGATTGGTCTATGATGTCAATTTTGTCGCTGGTCCATGATGTCAATTTTGTCACCACATCATCACGTCAGGTATCTTGTTTTGAATTCGATTGGTCCATGCTGTCAATTTTGCCACCACATCATCACGTCGGGTATTTATTTTGACTGAAACTTCTTCGTTTTATCTCTAATTTGAGTGAACCAAAAAAAGACGTTGAAATCGTTATTCCCAACCTTATACGGTAGGCAAAATACTGAGAATTGTTAATAATTGAAGGTAGGTTTGTTATCATCAAAACATCAATTAATTAATTTGAGATTAAGGCGAAAAAGCCAACAATCTCCCCGTTTTTTATGATACAAACCATTTAAAAAAAAATAGTATGAAAACCATAAAACTTAAAGTAATGCACATGTCTAAATAATAATATTGATACCAATATCCATGTATCATCATAGGCATTCTAATATATCATCACAACTTTGAAATTCACTCACATCCATATTCTCCCCCTATATTAATGCGTCAATGAATTATGAAACAACATAAGAACGAAGTAATTCATTAATTATAAAATAACAACGAAGTGATTCATTAATTATAAAATAACAAACTTAGAGAGTATTTTTCCTGATTTTCTCCCCTTTGTAATCATCAAAAAGAACATTAAAACAATAATAAAAGAATGACATGCTCCCCTCAGAACATGCCTATAATTAAGAATATAAAAGTCAAGATATATCACACCAAGTAATACCAAACTCAAATTCAAGATATACCACACCGAATAATACCAAGCTCAAGCCTATTTTTGCAAAAAAAAAATTCTTCATTTAACGGCTTGGTAAAAATATCTGCTAATTGATTATTAGAGTTTACAAAATGAGAATAATATGTCCATTTTGCACATGCTCTCTAATAAGATGATGTCTAATGTCAATATGTTTAGTTCTAGAATGATGAACAAGATTTTTGGTTAAATTAATAGTACTCGTGTTATCACAAAAGATAGGCACACTATCAAATTTTAATAAAAAATCACAAAAAGTTTGTTTCATTCAAAGAATTAGAGCACAACAACTAGCAACCGCAATATATTCCGCTTCCGTAGTAGATAAGGCAACCGAATTTTGCTTTTTACTAAACCAAGAAATTAATGAACTACCAAGAAATTGACAAGTTCCACTAGTACTTTTACGATCAAGTAAACTTCCCGCAAAATCCGCATCAGAATATCCTACCAATTTAAACTCAATATTTTTAGGATACCACAATCCTAAATTAATAGTCCAAAGCAAATATTTAAATATTCTTTTAACGGCATGTAGATGAGATTCCTTAGGACAAGATTGAAACCTAGCACAAAGACATACACTAAACATAATATCAGGTCTACTAGCAGTCAAGTAAAGTAAAGATCCAATCATACCTCGATAAGATTTTATATCTACGCATTTACCTTTTTCATCCTTATCAAGCTTGGTAGATGTGCTCATTAGAGGTTTTGCAATCTTACCTTCATTGAACTTGAACCTTTTGAGTAAATCCTTGATGTACTTCTCTTGATTTAGGATGATACCATCTTTCAGTTGTTTGATTTGAATTTCAAGAAAGAAACTCAGCTCTCCCATCATACCCATCTCAAACTCATTATGCATACATTTAGAAAATTCTTCGCATAAAGAAGGATTAGTAGAACCAAATATAATATCATCCACATATATTTGCACTAATAGCATATCTTTTTCTTTAATTTTAATAAAGAGAGTAGTGTCGAGCTTACCCATTTTGAAATCATTCTCAATAAGAAAATTACTAAGTCTATCGTACCAAGCTCTTGGAGCTTGTTTTAAGCCATAAAGTCTTTCTCAACTTATAGACATGATGTGAAAAATCAAAATTTTCAAATCCAGGAGGTTGCTTTACATAAACTTCCTCCATAATATAACCATTTAACCATTTAAGAAAGCACTTTTCACATCCATTTGATATAATAATAAAATTTGTGTAAGAAGCAAATGCAAGTAACATTCTAATAGCTTCTAATCTAGCAATTGGTGAAAAAGTTTTTCATAGTCTATACCTTCCTCCTGACAATAACTTTGAGCTACAAGTCTAGCTTTATTTCTAATGATATTCCCATTTTCATCAATTTTATTTCTAAAAACCCATTTGGTTCCAATATGGAAGTATTAGAGGGTCTAGGGACTAATTCCCAAACTTTGTTCTTTCAAATTGATTTAGTTCTTCTTGTATAGCTAAAATCCAAAGCTCATCATTTTCGTCATCCTTAAGACTTTTTGGTTCAATTTGAGAAACAAAAGCAAGATTATTAAATAAATTAATAAAGGAACGAGTTTTCACACCTTGTTCGGGATCACTAATAATCAAGTCCTTGGGATAAGATGAGGCATACCTCCATACTTTTGGTACTGATAAAGAACTTTCTTCCTTCTTTTCATTTAAGCTCACTGCTTCCTTACTTAAAAGAGTTTTCTTTCCTTTGTCACTGACAGGTAAATCTCCAAAATTTCTTTCTAAATCATCCCTACATATAGACTCATTAGAAATATCATTACAAGATTCATCAAATACCACATGCATAGATTCTTCTATAACTAAAGTTCTCTTATTGAAAACTCTATAAATTTTACTAATAGAGGAATAACCAAGAAAAATACCAATATCCGTCTTAGACTCAAATTTTCCCAGCTTTTTTGTGTTGTTCAAAATAAAACATTGGCAACCAAAAACTTCGAAATACCCAATATTTGGAATTTTATTATGCCAAATTTCATAAGGAGTTTTATCTAAACAGGGTCTAATCAAAACTATATTTGAAACATAACATGCGGTATTAATAGCTTTCGCCCAAAAATATTTAGGTAAATCATATTCATTTAACATTGATCTAGCAAATTCTTGTAAAGTACAATTTTTTTCTTTCAACTGCACCATTTTGTTGAGGAGTCCTTGGAGAGGAGAAGTCATGATAAAAACCATTATCTTCAAAAAAAAAATTTCAAATGCTACTCCTCCATGGTCACTCCTAATTTTAGTAATTAAAAAAACCTTTTTCATTTTGGACTCGTTTTACAAAACTAGCAAATCTTTTCAAAACATCATTTTTATGTTTTATCATCAAAACTGAGTAAATCTCGAAAAATCATCAACTATCACAAAGACATAATAATTCCCTCTATAACTAGCTATTTTAGAAGGGCCAAATAAGTCCATATGTAATAGTTGAAAGAGGTCTAGTAGTAGAAATCATATTTTTAGATTTTAAAGATGACTTGGTTGGCTTACCCGACAAGCATCACTTATTTTATCTTTTTCAAATTTAAAGTTAGGAAGGCCTCTAACTAATGAATTTTTGAGATATTTGAAATCAAATGAATACTAGCATGTCCTAATCTTCTATGCCATAACCAAGAATTATCATGCAAAGTCGAAAGACATTTATCATTTGTTGGACAATCATTTAAATCAATAATGTACACATTGTTATCTCTCTTTCCAACAAACAACACTTTTCTATCACTAACATTTTCAATTATGCAATTATTTTTATCAAATATAACTCTAAAACCTTTATCACATAATTGACTAATGCTAAGTAATCTTGCTTTGAACCATCAACTAAAAGTATATTTTCAATGAGAGTATCAGAGTCATTACCTATAGTACCCTTACCAATTATTTTACCTTTCTTATTGTTGCCAAAAGTTACTAAGCCACCATCCTTCTTGTAAAGATTTACAAACTTTGGTTCGTTTTTTCCTGATGTGTCTTGAGCAACCACTGTCCAAATAGTACTTATTTTTCTTGGAGGCTTTCAAATAAACCTATAAACAAAGATATTCAAAATTGATCTTTTGGTACCCATGCTTGTTTGGGTCCTAACAAGTTAGTTTTCACAAATTTAGAAATTATGCTTGCATTCATATTAAAAAACTTACCACAAGAGAAACAAACATCATGCAGGAATTTATTTCTTGGACTAAGTTTATATATTCTATTTTCAATAGAAAAATTATTTCTTAAAACATTGTTAAATTTTATATTTTGAGAAAATTTTCTTCCCAAAAGTAATGTTTTGAGAATTTTTCAATTTAAAGCAATTAGGTCTAATATGACCTTCAACACCACAATAATGACATATAGGCACAAATTTAGATCTATCATACTCAAATACAAATTTGCATGTGTTAGGCTTAGGCATAATGGGGAATGGTTTAACAAATATTGTTTTAGAACTTGAAGGAGTAGAACATTCATCAATATAGTCTAATCCTCTTTTATCACCATAAGGCTTACCTGCTTCAATTATTTTATTTAATTTTAGAGCACCTATAGTTAACTTTTGAATAGACTCTTTGGCTCTACCAAGTTCTTGTACAGTATTTGATTCATTTTCTTTGAGTAATTTAATTAACTTCTCTTTTTCATAACAATCATGCTCAAGAAACTTAATTTTATCAAGTAATGCAGTTTTCTCATCACAATCATTTATATGCTTTTCACGGGGTATATCAAATTTTACAACATTATAATTATTCTCTTTCAAGCAAAGACTCATTTTTAATAATTGAAGCCTTATATTTCTTTTGAAGCATAACATACTTTAAACCAAGATTTAATAAAGACTCATTTTTAATAATTGAAGCCTTATATTTCTTTTAAAGCATAACATACTTTGAACAAGTTTTTCTAAATTAAGTTGTATCTCCTCAAAAAATTTAAATAATTCATCGTAAGAACGAGATTCAAGAATTACCTCGTCTTCTTCATTCTCTTTGTTACCTTGAGCCATGACTTCATCCTCTTTGTCACCATGAGCCATGAAGCAAAAATTTACTACTTTTTCATCACTTAGAGATTCATTTGCATACATTTTATTATGAGCTAACATGCTAATTTTTGTTTCTTTAATTTGATTTGTTCCCTAGTGAGTTACTTCAAGAGTTTTCCAAATTTCATATGCTCAACAACACATAGATACTCTATTAAATTCATCATTACTTAGGGCACAATAAAGATAATTTATAGCACTAGCATTGAAATAACATTTTTTTATATCATGTTCATTAAATTCATTCTTTAATTTAAGCTTCTCGATGTTATTAACAATTTTTATTTGAATGAAAGGACCTTTACTAACATTCAACCATAATTCATAATGAATCGATTGCAAATAAATTTTCATTCTAGCTTTCCAATAGGTATAATTTATTCCATCAAAATAAGGAGGTCTAGAAGTTGATTGTCCTTCACAAAAACCGTTTTTAACAAGTAGATTTGCCATAAGCTCTAAAAATAAAGTTTATATAAAAAAAATCAATAAAAGCAACCTGGCTCTAATACTAATTGTTGGATCAATATGACAACTCGAGAGGGGTGAACAGGGTTTTAACAATGTAATTATTAATTTTTTTTTTAATAACAATAAAACTTGATACCAAAACTTAACAATAATTTAGAATTTAAATAGACAAAGGGTTAGAAAATATAACACCGTAGTGTTCGGTTAAACTCGACCTACTCCACTCCCCAAACGCATCTTGGGAATTTGAATAAAACTTTCTGACTCTTTCCTCGGATTAGAGCCCAACCGCTTCACCGCTCTTTTTACGAGCGCAAGAGCAAACTCAATCCTTTCCACGGCTCAGGATCAAACCGGTACACCGCTCTTTTTACGAGTTCAAGAGCAACTCAATCTTTTCCACGGCTCAGGATCAAATCGGTACAATGCTCTTTTTACGAGTTCAAGAGCAAACTCAATCCTTTCCACGGCTCAGGATCAAATCGGTACAACTGTCTGAAATTTTATAGAAACACACCACAACTCCCTCAAGTAAGATTTATAATTTTCTCACAATACAATAGACATCTCTCTCCGGAATAAGATAAAAAATAAATAGAATAGATAAAAAAGAAATAGAATTGAAAGCTTTGGAGAGATTAACAATGGAGGCTTTAAAAAAAAGTTTAGATCGAGCAAACTATGAAACTTGTGTATTGTGAAATGTTCGGTGTGTTGTGTTCTGAAATACGAAGAGGTGATAAGTTTAAATAGCGATCAAGTTGTAAAAATAGAAATTGATACAGACCACTAAAACATAAACTGAAACGTGGATCACGAAAAATAATATTTATTTATTTTTAAATTTATCGTAAAAAATTATATACCACATGTTTCATTTAAATATATATATATATATATATATTATTTTAAATAAATATTAACAACATTTTAAATTCATTTTTATTTTCTATATATATATATATATATATATATATATATATATATATATATATATATATATATTATTTTAAATAAATATTAACAACATTTTAAATTCATTTTTATTTTCTATATATATATATATATATATAACCATTTAAATGTAATAATAAAAAAAATGTTGTTGAAAACTGTGAGTAACATTTTAAAAATAATTGAAAAGTTTTATAAATCTAATTCAAATATGTAATTCAAATGATTTTATAATTCAAATAATTTTCTTTTTGAAAACTAGTTTTTAAATAAAATCATTATAATTTCTTTCCCGTTAAAAAGTAACCACTAGTTTTCATAAATGTAAATAAAATTATTATAATTTCTTTTTCTTTTACTGAAAACTTTTATAAATTTAATTTAAAACTCCACCATTTGTTACCCTACCAAATTTATAAATGTCATACTTCGATTGGTCTATGATGTCAATTTTGCAGCTAGTCCATGATGTCAATTTTGTCACCACATCATCACGTCAGGTATCTTATTTTGAATTCGATTGGTCCATGATGTCAATTTTGCCACCACATCATCACGTCGGGTATTTGTTTTGACTGGAACTTCTTTGTTTTATCTCTAATTTGAGTGAACCAAAAAAAGACATTGAAATCGTTATTCCCAACCTTACACTGTGGACAAAATACAGAGAATTGTTAATAATTGAAGGTAGGTTTGTTATCATCAAAACATTAATTAATTAATTAATTAAATTAATTAATTTAAGATTAAGGCAAAAATGCCAACAATTTCCCGTCCTTTGACATTGATCACAACCCTTGCAAAATTCTTGTGCATCTTTGAAAATTGTTGGCCAATAGAAACCCAATTGAAATACCTTGGCTGCTGTCCTTTGCCCTTCAAAATGACCTTCATATGGAGATGCATGACATTGTTCAAGAATTGTTGGTATTTCGTTGTTTGGAATGCATCTTCTCATTATGTCGTCTCCACATTGTTTAAAAAGAAAAGGTTGATCCTAAATGTAACTTTTGGATTCGTAGAAAAACCTCTTCTTTGTTGATAATTTTTCTCTTTGGGTATGATGGCACAAGCCAAAAAATTTGCTTTGTCTGCATACCATGGAGTTGTCGTCATTCCGCTACTGCTACTGCTGTTTATTCCAAGCAACTGTTCATCCAGAAATGCATCATCAATTTCTTTGCTATTAACCTTTTCTTCCATGTTCTCCATTCTAGATAAGTGATCCGCTACGTGGTTATTGTTGGGTTTTATATCCTAAAACTCATAGTTTGTAAACAAAAACATATTCTATTTTCAATAAAGTTATTATTGTTGTTTATTCAGTAAAGATTGTTATTGAATAAAGTGAATTTTACGATTATTAATCTAAATCCAATAAACTAAGAACACTCTGACTATAGTATGATTACTTGAACTATATGTAGAGACATAAGAGTGGATCAAGTTCAAGTATATAGTCAAAATGATCTATAGTACAGGGATAAGGTTGAGTACCTTATCCTGGGGACACTATGGACGCGGCCCACTTTTGTATATGACATAAACAGTGTGATCACTAAATTGTACATGCGGAGACATGTGAGTGGGGGCGTCCTATGCAATGAGTATTGCATAACATCGGACCATGAAGAAAATCACTCTCACTTTATAATGTCGTTTACTGTTGAGACTGATGTTCTTTTCATTCGATGACCTAGGTAACTCGATTTTAATCCTGAGCTAACCATGAACTCCTGTTTATTCGGAATTATCCTTAAATTTGCATGGGTGAGAGTGGCTCGAGTTCGCCAACTCAATAGGCCTCCCATTTCAAGGGTAAGACTGGGTGAATGGCTGGGGACATGAGATGCAAGATAGAATTGACTCCTACCCACTTTTAGGGATAGAAGAGAGGTAGTTCCCTTAAGCACTGACTCCAGGTCTTCAACAAGGGACCCCACCCTCTCATTGGCTTGAGAGGGATTCGGTTTACTAGTTGGACCACAAACCAGTTGTTCATTAGAGGATCAGTGAAACATAAGGAACAAGAAGTAACTTCAGGGGTAAAATGGTAAATTAACCCAACTCTAGTTACGAACAACATGTGAAGGATCGACTTACTAATCGTGGTTATATCAAATGGACAGAAATATATCTATAGTGAGGGGAGTGCAACTACTAGGCTATAGTGGAGTGTCCTAGTAGTTAACGAATGTTGGTTAACAAGGTTAATAAGTTTAACCGGTTAATCTTGAATCGTTGGAGCCCATGATCTATAGGTCCATTAGGTCCCTCTGCTAGCTCATATCGGACTAAACCATAAAACAGTGTGACGAGTGAGTTCGAAGTGTTTGAATTCAAATTATGGAATATGCGCTACATATATATGATATACTTAACCGCATTTTTGTTTTATTTATAAATTAAACAAAAAGAGAGAATCTGAGATATTTAAATAAGATTTAAATATTTTAATCAAATATGTGTCAGAATTGATTAGGATTGGCATTTGAATTAATATTAAATTAATTAAACTCATTTAATATTACCTTAATTTGAAATTAGTTATTCAAATTATTTGTTGAATTAAAATGAAGAAAGTCAAAATGTTGACTGTTTAATGGAAAAATCCATGTTAGTGGAATTTTGAGGTGTCAAAATTTGGTTTAACCAAACTTGCATGCTTGCCAAATAAACCCCACAAATTTGAGTGTCAAAATTTGGTTAACTCAAACTTGCATGCTTGCCACATAATCCCAAAAATTTGAGTGTCAAAATTTGGTGATCTCAAATTTGCATGAACATGCAAACATGACTCTATAAATAGAGTGATCAAGGTACATGGAAGGTCTTCGGTACATGGAAGGTCTTCTTTGGAAAAACCTTGAGAAAAACCTCTCACAAACTCTCTCTTCATATATACTAAATCCCTCTCAAGTTTAGTCACTCACCGGATTCCACAATCTCGTTCTAAGGCCGGAGAACATCAATTATAGTAAATAACTAGCATGTTCTAAGAGTGCCTAAGATCCAAATTGCTTCCGCATGTGTTATATTAACACTATCAGTTATTAGCTGCTTTCGTGTCCACGATTTCTATTTCGAACTCTTGTAAGAGTAGAATCCATCTAATTAATCTTTGCTTGGCATTCGGTTTCATCATTAGGTTCTTGATTGCTGCGTGGTCAGTGTGCACTTTCACCTTCGCTCCAAATAAATAAGCTCTGAATTTTTCAACAGCGAATACTACAACCAACAATTCTTTTTCAGTGGTTGTATAATTCACTTGAGCCTCATTCAACGTTTTGCTTGCATAATAGATAGACTGAAGTACCTTCCCCTTTTTATGTCCTAACATTGCCTCCACAGCATGACCACTAGCATCACATAGCAACTCAAATGGTGAATCCCAATCTGGTACACATTATAGGAGCTGTGGTCAGCGTTGTCTTTAATGCTTGGAAGGCAGTCATGCATTGTTTGTCAAAAACGAATTTTCTATTTGACTCCAACAAACTACACAACGGTTTTGCAATCTTAGAGAAATTTTTAATAAACCTCCTATAAAACCCTGCATGACCCAAAAATCTTCTTATACCTTTAACTAACGTAGGTGGATTCAATCTTTCGACAACTTCTATCTTGGCTCTATCAACTTCTATTCCTCTTCTTGAGATCTTGTGGCCTAGCACTATTCCCTAATTGACCATGAAATTGTTGAGAAATAAACTTAAATGCAGGAGAGAAGAAAAAAAATGACTATGATTTTTTTTATCTGTTATTTGGTCAAAAAGACCATCATGAATGAAATCTGAGAGGGAAAAGGGCTTATAGGAGAGAAAAGTGAGGGCACTGAAATCTGAGAGGGAAAAGGGCTTATAGGAGAAAAAAGTGAGGGCACGAAATTTGAGAAGGAGAAGGGCTTATGGGAGAGAGAAAAGTGAGGGCAATTACGACTAAACTTAGCCTCGGAAAAAAACTATAAAAGGGGTATGTATCGTTGTAGAGTGTGCAGAGAGAAAAAGAACCAGAGAGAAAAGTGTTAGGATCACACAACAACGCACACACTTGATCTAGATGAACACAAAGAACAGGATAGAGAAAATGCAAGGAGAACTCTGGCTAAAGGATTTATATTGATGACTTCAAGTATGTACAGTAAGAGAGAATACAGAAAGTACATTTTCAAAGCTCTGCCCGAGGGGATATATATGGTTTAGCTTACTATATTTAGCTTTATCAGATATAACCATCTACTATATATAACTATTTACCATATATTGCTTTACCCGATATAGCTTTTTACTATACATAGCTATTTACTATTTATGACAATTTACTTTATATGTCATTTACCAAATATAGCTTTACTATGTATAACCGTTGACTCAGCTATAAATAAGCAGCAGGCTCCATAACCTAACAAAAAGAAAAGCATTGTATTGTCGTTATTGTGTAATAACCTTTTGAGAACTTCTGTGTCTCCTTGTCTCTCTCCCCTTTCGACACCCCCTTTAAAGTTTCGTGAGAGTTATCTAAACGAGTTAGATTCAGAGCGAACGTTTTATTTCGGGTTGGTATCGGAGCGGCTTTATTTTTCAACGAATTGGTATCATACCGATTTCAATTTCAACAAATTGGTCAGAGCGATTTCAATTTCAATAGAAATGACATTTTTCCCAATTCAGTACAAGATTCTTCTCTCCACATCTTTGTAGAACCTTCCCCAAATTGCACAAACAAGTCTCAAAAGATTCTCCATAAATCGAAAAGTCATCCATGAATATCTCTATAAATGTTTCTACCATATCTGTAAAAATGACCATCATGCAACGTTGAATGTCGCCGGAGCATTAAATAGTCCAAAGGGCATTCGTCTAAAGGCAAAAATTCCATATGGGCATGTAAATGTAGTTTTCTCTTGATTTTCTGGACTGATTGTAATTTGATTGTATCTCGAATAACCATCCAAGAAGCAATAATGTGACTTTCCAGCAAGCCTATCAAGCATTTGATCAATGAATGGTAAGGGAAAATGATCCTTACATGTCGCTTTGTTTAGCCTTCTGTAATCCATGCAAATTCTCCATCCATTCACTATTCTAGTGGAGATCAACTCATTGTTCTCATTTGCCATTACTCTTATCTCTCCTTTCTTCGGAACACATTGAATAGAATTAATCCAGCTGCTGTTTGCAAATGGATAAATTATTCCAGCATCTAGCCATTTGAGAATCTCCTTTCTAACAACCTCCTTTATCATGGGATTTAATCGTCTTTGTTGCTCAATGGATTTAACTTTTTTTTTCCTCCAATTGTATCTTGTGCATGCATAGTGAAGGGCTAATTCCTTTTATATCCGCCAATGTCCAACCTATCGCCCCCTTGTGCTTCTTCAATGTTTCTAGGAGCATATCCTCTTGAGCCGAAGATAGTGTCGCTGAGATGATGATGGGTAGTGTCTTCTTGTCACCTAAATAAGCATATTTAAGGTTAGGAGGTAGTGGTTTCAAGTCCAACTGCGGCACTTCCTTAATAGATGGTCTCATCGGTGAACTCTTTCTTCCCTCACATTCTAGTGACTCAAAAGTTCTGCTGAATTCACCTAAAACTGCTAACTATTCTATTATGTCATTCCAGTTGCTGTCTTCTTCCTGCTCGCTTTCCCCATCATCCCATTCCTTGGTCGCTGGTTGTTTTGTCAATCATATACTGCTGAACATTCTTCTGTCGCTGCTGGATATTTCATGTTATCATTGATATTAAATTCAACTTTTTGGTCACCCATTCTTAACGTGATGGTTCCTTTGTAGACATCTACTAATGTTCTTCCGGTTTTTTAAAATGGCCTCCCCAAAATAATTGGTACATCATGATCGGCTTCATAATCTAAAATGATAAAATCTGCAGGAAATATGAATTTGTCAACTTGAATTAAGATGTCCTCAATCTTTCCTTTGAGATAAATGATGGACCTATCGGCTAGTTGTAAGGTAACTGTAGTCGGTCTAGCCTCTCTAATCCCCAACTTCTTATAAATGGATAGAGGCATTAAGTTGATGCTTGCTTCCAAGTCATATAATGCTCTTCCTAGCTCCTTTCCTCCAATTGATATGGGAATAGTGAACGACCCAGGGTCTTTCTCCTTTAGTGGGATCTTGTTCTTCAATAATGCACTACACTCTTCATTTAGTGACACCACCTTAAATTCTTGGAACTTCCTTCTATTAGGGACTACATCCTTCCAGAATTTCACATAATTTGGCATTTGATTCAAAGCTTCCACTAGTGGTATGTTTATATGAATTTCCTTCCGAATATCCATAAACTTCTCAAAATGGGCTTCCTCTTTCTTTCTATTCTTTGTGGAAAAGGTGTTGGTGCATATGTTCTGCTCTCTTGTCCACTACTGGCTATTGTTTGCATTTTAGGCTGCTCCTCAATTTCTGCATAATCCTTGCTGTGTTCTTTCTGTACAGTAGCTTCCGCATTTCTCTGTGGTGTATCAGCAGCTTATTGGGAATGACTGTCACCTTGTTCTGCACTTTTTTCTCACCTGCTGGGTATTTTTTTTCCACTTCTCAACTCTATTGCTTGACATTGCTCTTTGCCTTCTCATTTTAGTGTTTCGGTGTCTGGTGGCAGCTTCCCGAGAGGCCTATTTCGTAACTCAGTTCCTAATTGACCTACTTGAACTTCCAAATTTCGCAATGAGGCTTGTTGACTTTGTATCACGGCATCATTTTTAGTCATATATTCCTTTATTAGGCTCTCAATAGATGTTCCCGATGTGTATTGAGCTTGACTAGTTTCTTTCCCTTGGGTGTTGACTTGTTGAGAACTATAAGCCAATTGGTTTAGTAATCCAAAACCCGGAGGGTAATTTGCTTTAGGTGGCATTTGTTGGTTGTATGATCCTTGTCCCTTCCATGAGAAGTTTGGATGATTTTTCCACCCTGGATTATAAGTATTTGAGAATGGATTATTTTTTGGGTTGCCTTGACTAGCTTGATTCCCGACATAGAAAATTGAGGCTGGATTGCTTGGACATTGATCAAATGTGTGTTCCTCTCCACAATACACACAAGATTCGGCTGCTGTCTGGTTAATTACAATAGTTGTATGGACTGGTGCTTTGATCATGGAATCTTGTCCCAACGCTAGATTTTGTAAAATATTAGTCACCGAAGCTAGTTGAGCGTTGATAGAAGACAAAGCATCAACTTCAAGTACTCCTCGAATCTTCTTTCCTGGATTGCTTCTCACATTGACCCATTGACAATTGTTATATGCTATTCTCTCTAAAATCTCATATGCTTCATTGTATGTCTTTGACAAAATAGTTCCATTGGCGGAAGCATCAACTACTTGTTTAGTAGCAATATTTAATCCATTGTAAAAAGTCTCCATTTGTATACAATGAGGTAGTCCATAGTGATGACACTTTCTAAGCATCTCCTTAAATCTCTCCCAAGCCAAATTGTGTGTATACAACATGATATGAATGATATGAAATCACGATATGACATGAAATATAACCCCGTTAGAATTATGTATGATATGAGAAATGAAAAATGAGAAGTGATACGATATGAATGAAAAATGATAGCGGGGTTATATTTAATAATGTTGAAAACGAAAAAATATTGGGACCTCGTGCATTATGTGTGCTCATGTGGGGGATACCCCTATTCCATCTCGAGGGTACAAATGCATACATCACTAGGCAGGTGAAGTATCATTATGTTTTACATATTGCTGCCGTGACGGTTACTAATTTTAATGGGTGTCCGACATAAGGAGCTACCAGAGCAAACTTGATCCACAAACAATTCACACGTATCAATATATATGTCACGTGCAGAACCACGGGGCACATGTCAACATCAAATACAACCATGTCGATAGTATGACCACGTACCTAATTATCTTAGGCTAGTTTCCCCAATCTATCCTTAAGAAAGTTCGATTTTTTCCTTTGTATTCAAGTCAACCTATATGAACCATGACATCAATTTCAATCAATTCCCTAAATTTTACAATGGTCCATGTGAGCATTTGAGACCGTAGAATCTTGGAAGGTTATATATATATAATTCTATTTTTATTAAATATCTTATTTTCTATTATTACTTTTTGAAAGAATGTATAGTTATGGAAAGAATTTGATTGAGTTTCTTAGCATGATATTTATTCTGTTTTATCTTTTAATTTAATGTGTACCAAATCTTCCATTTCTTTCTTATTAATTTTAATTAGGTTTACAATCTACCTTATTAAATTTCATCCAAGTATTTGTAATAGTCCAAAAATAAATAAATAAATAAATAAAAATAATTATAAAAAGTAGTTAAAATAATAATAATAAATAAATACACAAAAAAAACAAAATTTCCCCTCTCCTCTCCACTAACCTCTCATCCCTTCCCACAATTATCTCTCCTCAACCATGCTTACATTGTGAGATTAGAAAAAAAGAAAAGAAAAGAGAATGGTCTTTACCCAGTTGAGATTGGCGGGAGATTTATGTGAAGATAGATTGGCGGGAGATTTATGTGAAAAGAAAAGAGTATATATTAAATTTATTTTCTTTTATCCTATTTTTTTGAAATCACAATCAACTTCATTAAATTATTACAATGGTCTAGCTTTGAGTTAGAAACTAAATGTCAATCATTTATACTATTCTAGTAAATCAAGTCAGATTAGTAATATTAGATTAAATTTTTATCAGTAGCCAAATAAATATATCAAAATATAATGGCCAACAAAACTACTGAATAGGAAACATTGAGATATGAAAAAATTTGGAAACAGAGATCCATTAAAAATTTGGAATACATGAGAACATAATCAAAAGGCAACAGATAAAAAGAAGGAGATTAGGGAATTAAAAACCACAAACTAAATATAGAGGGAAAGGTAAATGCAGAGAGTAGTAAAGGGGAGAATAACTTGAGATAGCTGTATCTACTTTCTTATACAACCGTAATCCTGAAAAAAGATTTCTAATAAAAATATAATTATAGATATATAACATTTCAAGACTTTTAACAATGTAAATTAGAGAAATAATGTTGTAGAGTTCAAACCTGAAACTAATGTCATGGGCTCATATAGGTTGACTCGGATTTCAAAGGACGGAATCGAAATTTTATTAAAGATATATTCGTGACAACAACTTAAGCTAGCCAGGTAAATGAACTTACTATCGGCATGATTATATTTGATGTTGACACGTGCCCTGTGGTTCTGCACGTGTCATATATATTGATATGTGTGATTTTTTTGTGGATCGATATACTTCCTATATGTTATGTATATGTTATAATATGTTAATTGTATGATAATAATTACAGTACGATGTGTTCAAGGATATGTTTGAGATAGGATACAAGAAGGATGCACAAAACGAAATGTAACGATAGGAGTAAAATACGTTCATGAAACGTTAAGGTTAGGTTATATACTCGAGTGATATGGATAAGAGAGATTGATGGAAGAATACGGTTAGGCTACTGGTAGAAAGGGATAGGTTTGTGATAGATTGATAGAACGATAGCGTTAGTATTGATAGAACGACAACATTAGGTTAAGTTCTTGTGATGAGATGACTAAGGTACGTTCACATAATGATATGTCTGTGATAGGTATAAGAACGTTAAGGCTATGATAAGTTAGAGAACGATATGACTATGAAGTGTTTACGTTATGACTCGTTTATGATATGATACATTGTGAGGCAATATGTCATGGTATGATGTGTATATGATGAAATGTTATGTTAAAAGCATAGAACATTATGTTAGGTCTCTTAAATTGTGTGTATATAGCATGATATGAATGACATGAAATTACGATAAATGACATGAAGTATAACTCCGTTAGAATTATGTATGATTTGAGAACTGAAGAATGAGAAACGATATGACATGAATGATGAACGATATCTGAAACGATATGAAAAATGATATGATATGTACATAATGCTAGCGGGGTTGTATTAAAGGATAATGAAAATGGAAAAGTTTTGGGACCTCATGCATTATGTGTGCTCATGCATTTGGGGGGATACCCCTCATCACAAGGGTACGGACGCATACATCCAATGGCAGGACAACGATCCTTATGCTTTGCATAGCGCTGTCGTGACGATTACTAGTTCTAGCGGGTGTCCGGCCTAAGGAGCTCCCAGAGTATGTCCACCGGATAAGGAAGGTGGCCTAGCGGTGTGTGAACTAGCTGGTGAGTCCATACTCGCACGTATGGGCTGTGTAGAGTATATGGTACACGTCCAAAATTACCCGTTAGGACAGCACCGTACGGAAAACGAAACGAAACGAAACGAAAAGATAGGTGCCATCATTTCATTGCATGTGATTGTTGCATTAAACCCCAATAGTGGGGTCACTTAGTGAGTATTTCTTTAAATACTCAAGTCATGTGCTACTATATTTTTCAGGTTAAGGCAAGATATTCTTGTACGGCTGACGACAGCATCTTAATTTGAGACCATGACACATGCATAGGATAGTGGTATTTATTTTCTTAGACTTACGCTAGAATATGATGTTTTTTAATTGAACTCTCAATTATTTTATTTAGTCTTTTGTTGTAGTTTTAGAGATGTTTTCGAAACACGTAAGTTCACAACTGTGTTTTAAGATAAATGTTATGTTTTATGGAATTTTAATGAAGTCTTCCGCATTAAATGTTTATGGTACGTATACACTAGCAACCTCAAATTAAGTGAAAAATTTTGGGTCGTTATAGTATTCTTTTTTTCTTTTTTTTTTCTTCCTTTATTTTTTTTTTTATTTTTATATTTTGTTAACAACATTCTAGGCTTCTGTTAACATATTTCCTTTCCTCTTTCTATTTTTTAGGTTAAAATTTAATTTTGTTTACCGATGTTCTTGGTTTTTAATTTAATCTATTCAGTTTGATGTTGATTTACTAGATTAGTATAAAATTATTGAAATAAGCTAAATATTTGTAATAATTTAGAGAGATCTCAGATATAATTCCTTATGATTTCTTAAGAATGAAATTAGGATAAAAGAAAATGAATGATTTAATAGATAACCACATCTTTCTTCAGTCTAATCTGCCTCCTATATGTACAAAGACCATTTTGTTTTTTTCTATTATCTTTTGACAGGGATCTTCTGTCAGTTGTTAGTTGAGGAGAGATAAATGGGGAAGGGACTAGACTAGTCGAGAGAAGTGGATAAAAATTCTTTTTTAAATTAATTTTTTTACTTATTTTATTTGTTTATTTATTTGTTTGTTTATTATTATTATTATTTTGGACTATTACATTATTATTGGGAGAGATTTTTATTGTATTGTGAGGAAATAGTTGTGAGGGATCACAATACATCTACTCTTTTAAAGATTTGTGGTGTGTTCCTACAAAATTTAGATATTTGTACCGGTTTGATCCTAAGCTGTGGAAAGGATTGAGTTTTCTCTTGAACTCATAAAACGAGCGATGTAGTGGTTTGCACTCTGATCCGAGAAAAGAGTCCAGAAAGGTTTATTCAAATTATCAAGAGGCGCTTGTGGGGTGGAGTAGGTCAAGTTTGACCGAACCACATAAAACTATGGTGTTATATTTTCTAACTCTTTCCTATTTAATCTCGAAATTATTTATTTTATTAATTATCTTTTACTTATTTCTAAAAAATTTCATAATTAGAAAAATTAATGTCACTTAGATACTTCTACTTAAATTTCACCTAAAATTAATTCTTTGAAATTATACTATCAAAACCCAAATAGGTAAAGTCGAACCCGCACTTCATATACATCACATGAAAAAAATTTGAAGAAAATAATTCTTCTATATTAAACTATAAAAAGCCAAATAGATAAAGTCGAACCCGCACTTCATATACACTGTTAGTTTATTTAATCTTGTATTACAGTTTTAGTATTTGTGGATAAATAGCAAGGGTAGTTAGTGTAGGTTATTATCGGTTGTTGTGTAGGTTATCAGTAGTTATTTTTCTCCTGTGTTTAGTTTTTTTTTGCTGTCTATATAGGTGTACAGCAAGTTGAAGAAAGATAACCGAAGTTGGTTTTTGCTTGTTGTCTCTGTCTGTTGTCTCTGTGTGTTGTCTCTTCCTTGTATGAGTGTTGTCTAACAATTGGTATCAGAGCTTGGTTACATGCCAAAGATCATGCCGAGAAATAATAACAACACTGGAGAGAGAGGAGAGTCGTCGAAGTCTGCAACAAGGGAAGGTCTGGTAACACTCCAATACCCGACGTTATCGAGAACCAACTACGCAGCATGGGCTATGAAGATGAAGGTCTATTTGCGTGCTCAAGGGGTGTGGGACGCAATCGAATCAACTGAGCTTCTGGATAGTCTTGATGAAAGGAAGGATCAAATGGCCTTAGCAGCTATCTATCAAGCAATCCCTGAGGAGACGTTGTTTTTGTTAGCAGAGAAAGAGACAGCAAAGGAAGCATGGCAGACACTAAAAACTATTCATCTCGGTGCTGAACGTGTAAAGGAGGCAAAGATCCAAACTCTGAAGATTGAGTTTGAAATTATGAATATGAAGGAGTCCGAGACTATTGATGATTATGCCAGCAAGGTTGACAGAAGTCGTTAATAAAATACGTACTTTTGGAGACAAGTTTGAAGAGGCATACTTGGTGAAAAAATTCCTCCGCTCAGTACCTCCTAAGTTTCTTCATATCGCATCGGCAATAAAGCAATTTGCCGATTTAAAGGTGATGACCATGGAGGAAGTCATCGGCCGTCTTAAAGCATATGAGGAACGGATCGGTAGCAACAAAGAGAATGTTGAGCACGTCTTATTGACTCAAGGAGAATGGAAAGCAAAAGAACGTAGCGACAATGGAGGCCATAGTCGAGGGCGAGGTCGCAGTGGTCGCTGGAGAGGGAGAGGCCATGGTCGTGGAAACGACTCGTTTCATCCAGAGAAGAAGGCTGACAAGAGCAAGGTAAGATGCTACAATTGTCAAGGCTTAGGCCACTATGCCTCAGAATGTCGGAAGGTGAGGTGTTATAATTGTCAAAAGATTGGCCATTATGCATCCGACTGTAGATCGAAAAAATGGGAGGATCAGGCGCACTTGGCTAAGACGCAAAGTGATGAGGATGAGCCAGCCTTACTTATGGCACAAGTTTGTGAGGTCCGAACTCTCGGTTCACCAGAGTTGACGGAAATGGCTCTTTATGAAGAGAAGATTGTCCCGGAAGAAATTGAGAAGAAAAACGACATTTGGTTCCTAGATACGGGAGCCAGTAATCACATGACTGGTTGTCGAAGTTGGTTCTCGGAATTGAACGAGTCAGTGACCGACACGGTGAAGTTTGGAGATGGATCACTTGTAGAGATAAAAGGACGTGGAGATGTGAAGGCTGCGTCTGTGAAAAAAAACAGAGAAGATGATCGATGAGGAGAAAATCGATGGCTCTGTGAAGATTGAATCGGAGGAAAAAACAAAGAAGCGAGAAGAGAAGAAGAGCGATGGCGAGAAAATCGTTGGCACTGTGAAGTTTGAATCCGAGGAGAAGAGCGATGGCGTTGTGGCGGAGGTCCAGAATGTGGCAACGGAGGTAGCGAAAGAAAAGGAGATAAAAGAGAAGGACTGTGACGGCGAGAAGAAGGAGAAGGAGGACGGAAACAATGGCGATGCTATTGAAGTGGCACAGGTATTGTTTCCGGCAGTGCAATTGAAGTGGCACAGGTAATTAAACCTGTTGAGGAAAAACCATTGGCCGGACAAGTAGAACAGGTAATTAAAACTGTCGATGAAAAGCAGTTGCCCATTGAAAAGAAGACAGAGAAGAAGGAAGGCGGATATAATGGCGGCAGCTTTCATCCTATGAAGCGGAGTATATTGTGGCGACATCAGCTGCTTGTCAAGGAATATGGTTAGGATGTTTACTGAAAGAATTGGTTTGAAGAATGTAAGAATGTGAAGATCGAAATACAAGATTAAGGGGATGATTTGTTAGTTTATTTAATCTTGTATTACAGTTTTAGTATTTGTGGATAAATAGCAAGGGTAGTTAGTGTAGGTTATTATCGGTTGTTGTGTAGGTTATCAGTAGTTATTTTTCTCCTGTGTTTAGTTTTTTTTCTGCTGTCTATATAGGTGTATAGCAAGTTGAAGAAAGATAACCGAAGTTGGTTTTTGCTTGTTGTCTCTGTCTGTTGTCTCTGTGTGTTGTCTCTTCCTTGTATGAGTGTTGTCTAACATACACCACATGAAAAAATTTGGAGATGATTTTGGCCTCCTCTTGGTTTGACTATGGAAGTCAAGTTCAAGTTTTTTGGCCTCCTATTTGCTTGACTATGGATGTAAGTTGAAGATTGAAGTAAGGAGTTCTCTATCCTCTTCTAGAAATGACTTACTGTAGAACCCCAAGTAAGTATATAAAATAAATAAATAAATAAAAACGGGAAAGAGGGGAAACGTGTGGCAGAGGTTATGGTACACTGACGCCGCCGGCCGTGCGTCAGAATTTTGGCGGCGAAATGACCACCTGCTGATTTTCGAGGCCACTTTCCAAAAAAAAAAAACGAAAGAAGGAAAGAGAAGAGGACAGACAAGGATTTAAGGGGGTCGAGCCGGGTGGAAGGACACCATTCAGTGGGAAGCCTTGCACCTGGGAACGCCGGAAGCCTTGATCGTGTGTGAACGGAGGGAGACAGAAGATCGGAGTTTCGTCTAGATCTACGAAGTTCAAGGACGGTGATTGTCGGAAGAGTCGTGGAGGGAGACGGAAGAAAAAGAAAAAGAAAGAGGGGGAAAAGAAGAGAGAAAGAAGGAACAGTTGCCGTCTCACAGGTAAGAAGGAAAAAAGAAAAAAGAAGAAGAGAGAGAGAGAGAAGGGAGGAATCAGGGAAGAAGAAGCTGGCCTCTTCTTCCCCCGCACAGCCCGGCTCGGCACGGGCGCGCGGCCCATCAAGGGCTTGCGCTCAGTACGGGCCAGCCTGCGACAGGCGGCCCAGTGCGGTCTTATTGAGCCGAGCCCTCTTCAAATAATTATTCGTTTTGACTTCGATTTTGGCACCGCTTTCACCCGTATTCCTGTTTTTTTCTAACGTAGATATTATTCGAGGAGTTTGACAAACTTTGGAACTCCTGTCGAACAAAAAAAAAAAGAGAACATCACGCTGCCCAGGTAAGTGGCACCTCGAAACTTTGGATTTAGCTACGCTCTTAGTATGCATGAAGTTATGGCACAAGAAGTATGTTTAGAAGTTGAACATAGAATGAGTGAAATGATACATGTTGAAAGTGATTATGCATGTTCGCTGAAACTTTACCGAAATGCGTATGTAACCACCTTATGAACTGAGATTCATGACTAGCTTTCCATGATTAGATGATTAAGTTATGCCTCCGTCACGCATGTTATAGTATTAGCTGTTAAGCGGGGACGTTTAGGGGTTCGCCCTCTAACAGTAAACTTGACTCGATTGTCAGGGGTCCGCGTAACCATAGAACTGGCTATTTGATTGTTGACGGTACCTTGTGAGGACTTATAGGAAGTTTGCCAGTTAGTTTCCTTTAAGTGAACCTGTCACAAGAGACAGGGGTCCACGTTGGTACATTAGAGTTGGTCGAGGATTACTGTTCATGTATATGACATTAGCGGTTAAGCGGGGACGTTTAGGGGTTCACCAACTAACCTCTAATCGTGAACTTAACTCGATTGTCAAGGGTCCGCGTAACTATAGAACTGGCCATTTTATTGTTGATGGTACCTTGTGGGGACTTATGGGAAGTTTGCCAGTTAATTTCTTATTAGTGAACCTGTCACGAGTGACAGGGGTCCATATTGGTACATTAGAGTTGGTCGAGATTTATTGTTCATGTATATGAGTTAGCAGTTATCCGGGGACGATTAGGAGTTCGCCAACTAACCTCTAATCGTGAACTTGACTCGATTGTCAAGGGTCCGCGTAACTATAAAACTAGCCATTTTATTGTTGATGGTACCTTGTGGGGACTTATGAGAAATTTTCCAGTTAATTTCCTATTAGTGAACCTGTCACTCGTGACAGGGGTCCACGGTGGTACATTTGAGAGTTGGTCGTTTCCTAAAATGCGTGATCCTTGAATATCGAGGTCGCTCCTCGAGGTCATTGAGACTTGATGATGAAGAAGAGATACTAGTAGAGACATTTAGCCTAGTGACCTAGAGAACTCATGAGAAATTCCGAGGGCTGGAGGACCAGATAGAACCATGAACCAAGAGAAAACTAGAACGAGAAGAACCTAAGGGGGTAGCCCAGGGGCACCCACACGGGGGTTAAACCCCCACAGAAAATAAGTGACAAATACATAAGCAAGATCAATAAGACTTAAAAACCCAATATGAACCTTCAGCAGGCTGCTTACTGGGTATATAGTATATACTCATCCTTGCTACTTTGTTTTCTTTCAGACGAGGCCTAATGGAACGATCGGGGCAGAGGTGCACACGAGCTGGGGGTATGGAGTTTTGGGGCTAGTGTCATGTGTCTCATTGATATGTTTTCTTACCGAACTCTTTTCGTTTCATTGGTATAGTTAGGTTTTATGAATTTCCTGTGTTATGTCCCTTTGTGTGTACGTAGTGTGGAGTGTCGGTATTGTGGAGAGTTGTCAGATGGTGATGTGGATGAACTGAATTTCCTTATGTGTATGCATGTTCGAAAGTTTTAAATTTTACGCACTTTTCGTCATTTCCTAGTAAGAAAGGTAACGACTTATTTCTCGAGTTCTTAAAAAAAAAGCGGATTGTTACACTTACTTAAGACGCTTGTCTTTGCTTAAATCCCTTAATTCCTTTGCTTAGATCCTTTGGGTATTACATGAGTAATCTTATTATACCTTTTGATCATCTAGGCAATTTTTTTATCACAAACAGTGTCTCAATTGATGGTAATCGTAATTGTGACACTCTCGGATCGTTTGCAGTATCATTAAAGTTATGAGGGTCATCCCTCTTGAAGTTTTTTTACCACGAAACTACTCACCACAATTGTGCAACTTCTACTGTCAATCACAAAGTGGCCACTACAAGAAATCATGCTTTTGATAGTTTTTAAGGATAACATTTTATATTTAATGTTATTAAAAAAAAAAAAAAAAACACGTTAAGATGAGAAAACTTAATCAAAATACGAAAAAAAAAAAAAAAAAAAAAGGGAAAGAATAAAAAAATGGAAAAGCCCATTGTCCATATGTGTAAATTCCCTACCATCTATTTGAGAATCCCAAAACTCTCTCCCATCATCAAAAATTGGAAACTTCCTAAATTTACTGATACCATATTGACTTACCCTAAATTTACATAAGCTCTGTCATCCTAGCTTAATTTACATAGAAAATACTTAATTTACATACAGACTCTTGTCAGGTGAAAATAGTATATTGAAGAAGTAAGAAAAGAAATAACAACCTATAAAGGAAAGAAATACTAGCACTACATAAAAGAAAGAGAGAATAATGTACAATATTCATCAAGGAAAAAAAAGTGAATAATTTAGAAAGACAAAAAAGAAAGGTAAGAAATATGTCAGAAGACATTTTTTTTACAAGTAGTTTAACCACTAAGTCTTTTGCAAATAATGAATTTTTAACAACGTGGTTGAGAATCCAAAAATGGATCATTGGGATCGTAGATTGTATCTTCTTCTTCTACTATAGAAGGAGAAGATGTTGAACCGACCGATGCGGCCTCTTGAAGAAGCTTTTGAAAATCATCTTCTGATTCAAAAATCATCTTCTGAAGTTGTTTGGGCTAATGCACAAGTAGCCTAGACTTTGAATTAAGAAACTATATGGTCTTCTTCTTGGATAAATTCTGAAGGTGACCATTCTCAAATAACCAGACCTTTACAGCTTTGAGATCCGCGTGGGTATAAGTGTATTTATCTCACAATTTGATAAACCAAAATGGATAATGAATTTTGTGAGCATTCTGGCAAAATTGAATGAACGAGTACTAATAATTTTGATACCAAATGATATTGAACCATGTCATCTAATAATCTCTGCATGAGAAAGAGTGAGGAACAAAAGGTTTTGAAAAAGTCTTCTCCGAAGATCTTGATTCTAGTACGTTGGGTTCATGACTTTGAAAATTTTTAATTTTGGGTACGCGATTTTTGAAGGATTATCGCGACTTGGAATATGAGTAATTTCGACAGACTTGTGTTGACCAAAATGAATTCATAAAATCTTCTGGTCTTATGAAGATCTTCCGGGATATAGAAAAATCTCAATGGATAGGCTTTCTTGACGACTTCACTGATCTTTGGATCGTCGTATTCTGGTTCTACCAGAGCTCCTAGTACAGATACAGATTTTTGAAAATAAGTTCTAATTTCAGGAATTGGAGAGAATCGAACGGGAACAATCGCGTCCGAGTAGGTTGAGAGGACAGAAGGTCCCTTTGAAGTGGAAGAGACAGCAGGTCTCAATGGAGTAACGGCAGATGGCCTTCTACCTCTTCAACACAGTCATTTGACATATTCCTTACCTTTCCTTTTTGTCTTTCTAAATTATTTGCATTTTTTTTCTTTCATCAATATTGATGAATATTGTACATTATTTTCTCTTTCTAGTATATATCGTGCTAGTATTTCTTTTCTTTATAGGTTGTCATTTCTTTTCTTATTCTCGTTCTACTATTTTTACGTGGACAAGAGCTCATCTTGTCCTCTAACATATTCCTTATCTTTCCTTTTTACATGAGAAAGAATGAGGAAGAAAAAGTTTTGAAAAAGTCTTCGAAAATATTCCTTACCTTTCCTTTTTTGTCTTTCTAAATTATTTGCCTTTTCTTCTTTCATCAATATTGATGAATATTGTACATTATTTTCTCTTTCTTTTATGTATAGTGCTAATATTTCTTTTCTTTGTAGGTTGTCATTTCTATTCTTACTTTTTGTATTATTTTCACATGGACAAGAGCCTATCTGGTCTACTTCACGTAAATTAAGTATTTTCTATGTAAATTAAGACAGAGCTCATATAAATTTAGGGCTTAAGTCATTAAGCGTCGAGATGGTATCAGAGCCTCAATTTTTGTGAGGGAAAGGAATTTCAGAGGAATTTGGAGTATGTGATAGATGAGCCAATAACCCTTGTGTTCTAGGTGGTAAGATGCGAGAAGCGCAGTAAGTCGGTTGACAAACTTGGGTGCTTAGTCATACTAAAGATTCTGAAAAAGATTTTATCAACAACTTGACATACCTTTCTTAGAGACAAAAGAAAGATTGACCACTTGTTTATTAGAGACAAAACAAAGATTGACAACTTGTCAGCCACGCACCGAAGTCTCGCATGTGAATTATCAGTTTTTGTCTTTGTAAATTATTAGTCTTTTCAATTATTAGTTTTCCTTAGGTCTTTTCTTACTTTTAGAAAAACATATCTCGAAGGGTCCTGCAAAATTTGATCTTATCTCTTAGTTTATGTTTTTAAAATCTACTTCCAAATCCGAAGTCTATAAAAGGACTTCATCAATGTAAAGAGGGCATCAATCGGCTGATAGGTATCTCTTGAAAATCAATTGAGAAATTCAGAAAGAGAATTATTCTATTCTTTGTAAATTAAAATAATTGGAGTATGTGGCTGACAAGTTGTCAATCTTTGTTCTGTCTCTAATAAAGTGTCAGGTTGTAGATAAAATTTTCTTCAGAATTTTTCATATGACTAAGCACCCAAGCTTGCCAACGGACTTACAGCGCTTCCCGCATCTTACCACCTGGAACACAAGGGCTATTCGCTCAGCTATCACATACTCCAAATTCCTCTGAACTTCTCTTATCCTCTTCCTGCTTTCTGCACTATTGTTCCTAAAGATTGAGTAACTCCTCTTCCCTCACAAAAATTGTGGCTCTGAAACCATATACACGCTTAATGACTAGAGCCCTTACATTTACATGAGCTTTGTCATCCTAGCTTAATTTACAAATAATGTACATATTCATCAATTTATTTTGATGAAAGTGGAAGTCCATATTCATTAATAATTTGATGAAAATGGAAAAAGTGAAAAACAAAATAATAAAGCAAGAAAGATAAAGGATGATAAAGAAACAAAGATGGTAAGAATATGTCAGGAGACATATTTCACCCACGATTCTTTTTCTTACAAATAGTTTAACGACTATTCTGTCCTTTGCAGATGATGATGCTTATAGAGGTGGATGAGAATCCAAAAATGGATCATTGAGATCGTAAATTGTGTCTTTCTCTTCTTCTTCTAATATAGAAGGAGAGATGTTGAACTGACCGATGCGACTTCTTGAAGAATCTTTTGAAAATCAGCTTCCGAAGTTGTCTGGGCTAATGCAGCAAGTAGCTTCGACTTTGAATTAAGAAATTCAGAGGTCTTCTTCTTGGATAAATCCTGAAGGTGGCCATTCTCAGATAACCAGACCTTTACCGCTTTGAGATCCGCGTGGGTATAAGTGTATTTATCCCATCATTTGATTTTGATAACTTTGAAGACCTGTTTTATTTGGTCTTCAATTTCTTTTATTTGAAAATTCCAGGTTAAAATCCAAGGAATTTAAAAGTATACGCAAAAGTGCATGGCGGAAGGAAATGGAGTTTTGAATATATTTTGAACGAATTAGTGAAACGATTCCTGTATTGGAACGGGAAATATATCTTTGGCTGATCCAAAGATTTTTCACCATTTGATGAACCAAAAGGGGTAATGAATTTTATGAGCATTCTGGCAGAATTAAATAAATCATGAGTGCTCGTAATTTTGATACCAAATGACATCGAACCATGCCATCTGATAATCTCTGTATGAGTAAGAGTGAGGAACAAAAGATTTTGAAAAAGTCTTTTCCGTGTACAGATCTTGATTCCAGTACGTCGGATTCATGACTTTGAAATTTTTTAATTTTGAGTACGCGATTTTTGAAGGATCATCGCGACTCGGAATATGAGTAATTTTGACGGACTTTGTGTCGACCAAAATGAATTCATAAAACTTTCTGGTCTTATGATGATCTTCCGGGATATAAAAGAATCCCGATGAATAGGCTTTCTTGACGACCTCGCTGATCTTTGGATCGTCGTATTCTGGTTCCACCAGAGCTTCTGGTATAGACACAGATTTTTGAAAATAGGTCCTGATTTCAGGAACTGGAGATAATTGAACGGGAACAACCGCGTCCGAATAGGTTGAGGGGACAGAAGGTCCCTTTGAAATGGAAAAGATAGTAGGTCTCGATGGAGTAACAGCAGACGGCCATGTAGAAGAGGCAGAAGGCCTCATCGGAGTGATAACCTCCGCTTATTTTTTAGAAAGCCTTGCTTTAGATCTAGTCACCAATGTGAAGCCAACATCCATAGCATAGCTGTCGGACGTCATTGGAGTAGGAGTGTTAGAAGAAGCAATGAGCTTCTTCCCTTTTTCCACCGTTTTCTTCCCGGTCATTGTAGGGTGAAGGAGATCGGTTAGGGAGAAGATTTCTTCGAGAGTAAGAACTCTCTTAAGAGGTAATCCGTCGAGGGGTTTTCGACCCCTTTTATAGGCAAAATTCAAAAGTTGAAGCAAGATAAAATTGTTTGCCATCTTACAAAAATTTGTTTAGATACAAGATTCTTCCCATCATTTTCTAAAACAAATTTAGATGGCCTAGAATCTGTTTTGATGACAAAGCTTTTGTTAATTAAATCACTTTGAACTTTATGGACGTACTATTGAAAGTATTTCCTTTTTTACTGTTGAGTAATTCTTTTGAGTAGAATTCCATATTCCCGAATGAAAACGGATAATGGATTCTTTTTTGTCAAGGGACTATTTCAGGATTCCTCCATATCCAATATCGGATGCGTTGGTCTCCACTATTAAACCAGCCCTCGGGTTTATCAGAGATAAACACGGAATTGATTTGTAAGGGATTTGATTTTTTGGACTATTTTGGTGTGTTCTTCAGTCCAGGGGTGCAAACAACAACAAACTCAAAATCAATTACAAATTATCAAAAGTCCATTTTTGCAATGACGGAATTTACCTCGTAAATTCCTTGCTTTTAGTAAAAGACTTAGGAAGAGTTAATCCTAGGTACTCCTTTCATTACTCAATTATACCCTTTCAAAATAACTAGAAGGGGTCAGAGTCAAAAGCCTCAGGAAAGAATAAAATTTAATTTTCTTTACCCGTAAGGATTAGCGAGATAAATAATCTTCAAAAGAATACAATTATTCCATCTATAAATGTATTAAATTACAAAGATAAACAAATCTCTCTTCTGAAAGAAAGATTTCATTCAAAAGAATAGAAAAACAACTTCAAAGTAAGACTGTCCAATCTAAGATCAAAACATTACCAGACCAAATAAAAGGGAAATTTGCTCAACTATCCCTAATGCCTTTTGGAATAGAAAGCAACATATAGTTAATCTTCCTTATATCAAAAACTTTGAGGAGAAAAATATTCCTACGAAGGTCCGACCTATTCAAATGAATAAAGAATTGCTAACATTTTGCAAAGCAGAAATTAATGATCTTTTGCAAAAGGGTCTTATTAGGCCATCAAAGAGTCCCTGGTCATGTGCGGCTTTTTACGTCAACAATCAAGGAGAGAAGTAACGTGGAGTCTCGCGACTGATAATAAACTACAAACCCTTAAATAAGGTTTTGGAATGGATTAGATATCTAATAACAAATAAATCAGATTTAATGCAAATAATTTCAAATGCAAAAGTATTTTCAAAATTTGATATGAAATCAGGATTTTGGCAAATCCAGATTTCAGGAGAAAGACAAATATAAAACAGCTCTCAACGTTCCTTTCGGACAATACGAATGGAACGTTATGCCATTTTGGCTAAAAAATGCTCCATCCGAATTTCAAAAAACTATGAATGATATTTTCAATCCTTTTCAAGACTTTTCAATTGTTTATATTGACGATGTTCTGATTTTCTCTCAAAACATCGATCAACATTTTAAGCATCTTCAAACATTTTTGACATCAGTCAAAAGAAACGGTTTAGTTGTGTCTAAACCCAAAATTAAACTTTTTCAGACAAAAATCCATTTTCTTGGATTTGAAATTCATTTCGGTCTAATTAAACCCATTCAAAGATCCATTGAGTTTTCCTCAAACTTTCCGGATCAAATCACTCATAAAACCAAACTACAAAGATTTTTGGGATGTCTCAATTATGTGTCTGATTTCCTTGAAAAGATCAGACCCATTTGCAAGCCACTTTTTGAAAGGCTCAAAAAGAATTCCAAACCCTAGACCGAAGAACACACCAAAACAGTCCAAAAAATCAAATCCCTTACAAATCAATTCCGTGTTTATCTCTGATAAACCCGAGGGCCGGTTTAATAGTGGAGACCGACCCGATATTGGATATGGAGGAATCCTGAAACAGTCCCTTGACAAAAAAGAATCCATTGTCCGTTTTCATTCGGGAATATGGAATTCTACTCAAAAGAATTACTCAACCGTAAAAAAGGAAATACTTTCAATAGTAGTTTATGTACATAAATTTCAAAGGGATTTAATTAACAAAAGCTTTGTCATCAAAATAGATTTAGGGCATGTAAATTTGTTTTAGAAAAGGATGTCTAAAATCTTGTATCTAAACAAATTTTTGCAAGATGGCAAACAATTTTATCTTGCTTCGACTTTCGAATTTTGCCTATAAAAGGGGTCGAAAACCCCTCGGCAAATTACCTCTCAAGAGAGTTCATACTCTCGAAGAAATCTTCTCCCTAACTAATCTCCTTCATCCTGCAATGATCGAGAAGAAAATGGTGGAAAAAGGGAAGAAGCCCATTGCTTCTTCTAACACTCCTACTCCAATGACGTCCGACAGCTATGCTATGGAAGCTGGCTTCACAATGGTGACCAGATCTAAAGCAAGGCTTTCTAAAAAACAAGCGGAGGTTATCACTCCGAAGAGGCCTTCTGCCTCTTCTACACGGCCGTCTGTCGTTACCCATCGAGACCTACTGTCTCTTCCACTTCAAAGGGACCTTCTGTCCCCTCAACTTACTCGGACGCGGTTGTTCCCGTTCGATTATCTCCAGTTCCTAAATCAGGACCTATTTTCAAAAATCTGTGTCTATACCAGAAGCTCTGGTAGAACCAGAATACGACGATCAAAAGATCAGCGAGGTCGTCAAGAAAGCCTATCCATCAGGATTCTTTTATATCCCGGAAGATCTTCATAAGACCAGAAGGTTTTATGAATTCATTTTGGTCAACACAAAGTCCGTCGAAATTACTCATATTCCAAGTTGCGATGATCCTTCAAAAATCGCGTACTCAAAATTAAAAATTTTCAAAGTCATGAATCCAACGTACTGGAATCAAGATCCGTACACGGAAAAGACTTTTTCAAAACCTTTTGTTCCTCACTCTTACTCATACAGAGATTATAAGATGGCATGGTTCAATGTCATTTGGTATCAAAATTACGAGCACTCATGGTTATTCAATTATGCCAGAATGCTCATAAAATTCATTACCCATTTTGGTTCATCAAATGGTGGAAAATCTTTAGATCAGCCAAATATATATTTCCCGTTCCAATACAGGAATCGTTTCACTACTTCGTTCAAAATATATTCAAAACTCCGTTTCCTTTAGCCATGCGCTTTTGCATATACTTTCAAATTCTTTGGATTTTAACCTGAAATTTTCAAATAAAAGAAACTGAAGACCAAATAAAACGGGTCTTCAAAGTTATAAATACACTTATACCCACACGGATATCAAAGCGGTAAAGGTCTGGTTATCTGATTATGGCCACCTTCAGGATTTATCTAAGAAGAAGACCTCCGAATTTCTTAATTCAAAGTCGAAGCTACTTGCTGCATTAGCCCAGACAACTTTGGAAGCTGATATTCAAAAGGTTCTTCAAGAAGCTGCATCGGTTGGTTCAACATCTTCTCCTTCTATTGTAGAAAAAAAGAGGAAGACACAATTTACGATCTCAATAATCCATTTTTGGATTCTCAACCACCTCTATAAACATCATCATCTACAAAGGACTGAATAGTTGTTAAACTATTTGTAAAAAAAAAAAATAATAATAAATAAATAAATAAATAAGAATAAAATAAAATAAATAAATTGTGGGTGAAATATGTCTCTTGACATATTCTTACCATCTTTGTTTCTTTATCATCCTTTATCTTTCTTGCTTTATTATTTTGTTTTTCACTTTTTCCACTTTCATCAAATTATTGATGAATATGGACTTCCACTTTCATCAAAATAATTGATTATTTGTAAATTAGGATGACATATCTCATGTAAATGTAAGGGCTCCAGTCTTTAAGCATGTATATGGTATCAGAGTCTTAATTTTTGTGAGGGAAGAGGAGTTACTGAATCTTTAGGAACCATAGTATAGAAAGTAGGAAGATGATAAGAGAATTTCAGAGGAATTTGGAGTATGTGATAGATGAGCGAATAGCCCTTGTGTTCTAGGTGGTAAGATGCGAGAAGCGCAGTAAGTCTATTGGCAAGCTTGGGTGCTTAGTCATATAAAAGATTCCGAAAAAGATTTTATCAACAACCTGACACACCTTTCTTAGAGACAAAAGAAAGATTGACAAATTCTTTATTAGAGACAAAACAAAGATTGACAACTTGTCAGTCACGCACAGAAGTCTCGCATATGAATTATCCGTTTTTGTCTTTGTAAATTATTAGTCTTTTCAATTATTAGTTTTCCTTAGGTCTTTTCTTACTTTTAGAAAAACAGATCTCGAAGGGGTGCTGTCGTGCTAAATTTGATCTTATCTCTTAGTTTATGTTTTTCAAATCTACTTCTAAATCCGAAGTCTATAAAAGGACTTCATCAATGTAAAGAGGGCATGAATCGGCCGATAGCTCTCTCTTGAAAATCAATTGAGAAATTCAGCAATAGAATTATTCTATTCTATCTATCTCTTATCTCCCATATCTTCATCTTATGAATGAATTTCTGAGAAAACTTAGAAAATCAAATCATTTCAAATGTACTACTGAAAGAAGAAGAAAGTTCAAATGAACATAGAAGAGGAGAAAATTTCACCATCTCAATTACTGTAAATCAAGAATATCATATTGACAGAATTGAAGATAAATTCCTAAAACTATCTACCAAATTTCAACCTTCAATTTTACTCGAAATCATGCATCAAATTCTCAGAGAAAAATATCCCAATTCATAGAGGGAATCTCTAAAGCTTTTTTCAAAATCTCTTCTACTCCAACTGAAGAGTTTAATTATCTTCACGTCGTTCTTGATAAAGTCGCTGTAAAATCATTGTTCAGACTTGGATTAATATCTCAGTCCTTATCTCCCTATGAGATGAGACCTGAAGACTTCTCAAATTGTTTATTGGGAATGGTCCAATCCAATCTAGAGAATGGACCAGTCTATTTCAATTGTTATCCAAATTTTAGTTTGTCTCTCATAACCCATACATATTATCCGCCCTTATGCTGGACTTGGAATAAAAAAATTTGAACGTTGAAACTCATTCTTCTGTCATCATATTCAGGGTTTATTATAAGCTCATGAATACAAATATTTCTCCAAGAGTAATAAGATCCTCGCCAAAAGAATCAACCATGCTCATAGAGGCAAATATTGAAAAGTCTCCTATGACTGTTCCAAAAACTCTCTCGTGAGCATGAGGCAAATATTGAAAAGTCTCCTATGACTGTTCCAAAAACTCTCTCGTGGGATCAAATAACAAGAAATACTCTTTTGAAAAATAGAAGAGGCATATCTTCCAAAAAGAAAAGAATCAAATAACCAGAAATACTCTTTTGAAAAATAAAAGAGGCATAATTTCACACTTTGCATTTTCTTTTACTCGAACCTAGGACCTATGCATTGTTAGGTCAACACTTTAACCACTTAAGCTATTCAACTTGACTGTTGATAAAGTTGGCTCCTCCGCGATGATATACCACCGATGGCTTCAACCAGGCTCTGCTACCACTTGTTGTTTTTCGACAATCGGCAAGGATAATCGGCAACTGAAATCCTTTTCAGTGAGAGGAAATCGTTTGACGGGAAGTTGTTGGAAGAAAATAAAAAAAAAAATGCGAAAAATAACAGAGAGAGAGAATTGCTTAAGACTTTTGCTTAAAATGAGGTGATGAAATCTTTCCGAACAAGATTTACCTATTTAAATATCTAACTATCTTAAAAATGGCCCGAGAGTGGCCAACTAAATCTGTGCCACTTCCTACAAAATGGCCATCTAAAATGTTGGTAATCCATTTGACGTGTTTGTCAAATGGTCAAATGAAGATATTCAATCAACTAATGAAAACGTGTAAATCTAAATAAGGAAAAACTCAAGTTTTATCTAACATCCTTTGCTCATTTTCAGCAAAATGAATATCTCGGCTCATAATAACCCGACTAGTGTGCGGTTGAAAAACTCTGTAAGCTTTGGATATAGTGTTATACCTAACAAAGATGTCAGTTTATGCCTTTTTGTCAAGCTTATCACGCTTGACCTGTGGAATGTAAGTGAAGCAAAGACACCCAAATACTCTAAGAAACTTTAAAGAAGGTTTGTACCCATATCAAACTTCAAATGTTGTCAGGTCCTTCACATCTTTTGTTGAAATTCGACTTTGCAAGCACACAACAACATTTGCTGCTTTTTCCCAAAAATGTTTTGGAAGATCCTTCTCATGAAGCATGCATCTCGTCATCTCCATTATGAATCTATTCATTCTTTCACTGACGTCATTTTGTTGAGGAGTGTATGGTGCTGTCAATTGATGTTCAATTCCAACCTCTTCACAAAACCTGTTAAAAGTTTCTAAAGTGTACTCCTCGCTATTATCTGATTTTATAATCTGAATTAAGCATGCACTTTCATTCTCAACTTTGGCTTTGAATTTCCAAAATACACCCGCAACTTCTGACTTTTGCTTCAGCAAGAAAATCCAACACATTCTTGTTAGTTCCTCAATAAAAACAATGTAATAAAGATTACCATTTAATAATGGGGTTCGC
Organism: Cucurbita pepo subsp. pepo; assembly: GCF_057944985.1. Taxonomy (NCBI): domain Eukaryota; kingdom Viridiplantae; phylum Streptophyta; class Magnoliopsida; order Cucurbitales; family Cucurbitaceae; genus Cucurbita; species Cucurbita pepo. The sequence continues at coordinate 6,031,359 of NC_141817.1, forward strand.
TGAGGACAACAAAGATTAGTATGAACAAGCTGCAGCTTTTTTTAGGCTCTCCAAGCTTGTTTAGGAAAGGGTTGCCTATGTTGCTTCCCAAAATTACAAGCACGACAAGGAGACATGTCATCATCAATGTCAGCGAGTCCTTCTACCAGCTTCTTTGACTTCCCCTGAAGCAAACCTTGATGATGAAAGTGTCTAAGTCTTTTGTGCCAAATCTCAGTGGCACTAACTCTGGATATAAAGGTCGTTGGATTTAGAGCAAAGCTTTTTCCTTTCATTTTGACATTGAAAAAGTCTTTGCTACTAGCATCTTTGATCAAGCACGGGTTATTCTCAAACAACACTTTATAGCCTTTATCAAGTAACTGACCAACGCTTAACAGATTTTGATCAATTTGGAATAAATTTTGTACCTTCATAGCTTGTTATAACTACTGTGCCTTTTCCCTTGACTTCCAAGTGTTCACCATTATCAATCCTCACTCTCTTGACTTCAGTGTCACTTAACTTCTAAAAAAACTCCTTGTCATATGTCATGTGATTTGTGCACCCACTGTCAATCAACCAGCTCTCGCTTGATTCTTTGCTTGAGGAAGAAGTGACCATAAACAATTGATCTTCTTCTTTTTCTTGATCAACTACCTGTGCATCTACTTCTTTCACCTGATCTTTGGCTTTGCAGATCACAGCTTCATGTCCAAGTTGATTGCATTTGGAGCAAAAGGCGTCAGGTCTTCTCCAACACTTGTATGGTGGATGACCTTTCTTCTCACAATGACACAAAGGTGGATAGGATTTTTTGGAACCTCCTCCTTTTGTCTTTTGATAATTGGCAAATGAATCTCCATACGTCAATTGATTTTTGAAATTTTTGTTGTTTTTATACCTGCTGCTGTCTTGATGCTTAACAAGCAAGGCACCTTCAATCACCCCTTCTTGCCTCATAGACCTCATTTGCTCTTGTGCTTGTAAAGCATTCATGAGCTTTGTAAGAGAAATCTTTGACAAGTCTTTGGTGTTCTCCAGAGTAGTAATGGTGGCTTCAAACTTCTCTGGAACAGTGACTAACAGCTTTTCAACGATCCTGGAATCATTTAATACAGAACTAAGCAATCTTACCTTGTTGGCAATGTTGAGAAGTCTGTCAGAGTACTCTTTCACTAATTCAGACTGCTTCATCTTCTGCAACTCAAAATCCCTAATCAAATTCAAGACTTTCATTCCACGAATCCTCTCATCTCTTTCATATTCAGCCTTGAGATAATCCCAGATTTCCTTTGCTGTTTTGAGGGACATTATTCGCATGAAGATGCAAATAGGCAAGCTTTTGCCTTTGATTTTCTTATCTTTTTTTCCTTCTGGGCTTTGATTTGTGCTACAGTAGGATTTGCTGGAAGTGGAGGGACCTCGTAATCCTCTTCTATTGCTTCCCAAAGATCCAAGGCCTCCAAATAAGTCTCCATACGAACTGCCCACATTTGATAATTGTCTCCATCGAAGTCTGGTGGTGCAACAGCTGAAAAACTGGATTCTCCATCCATTTTGATCTCACAGATCCCTTAAGAAGATAGCTCTGATTCCAATTTTTAGTGAAAGAGGGAGTGATTGAATAGTTGATGAGAAGATTAAATTATGAAGAGCAAGAATGCTCTATATAAATATAGAGAATACAAAAAGATATTTAGAAAATCTACCTAAAAATCTACAGAAAATCTGGTAACAATCCAGCAAATAAATCAAAAACTAAATCTAACTCCTAACGGAGATTTAATTAGATACTAACTGAAAGCAATCTAAACAAATACGTGATCTTTAAAACCTTCGTCAGATTCGAAAGTAAAAGAATTCCTGAATTCTAGACCAAGCACCTAGGAGTTTCAAGATCAATGTATGACCCCTTAAAGGTAAAAGAGGTCAGTTATGATCAAAGAAGAGCATCAATCCACTATGAAAATGACTCAAGATCTCCAACTCATACTGATATGGATACTCAATCCGTCTACGAAAGTCAGCTAAATGTCACTAGAGTTGATTTCCAAATAGACAAGGAATTTCTAAAAGCAGATTTTATGTCGGCTACCAACTATTAAAAAAGAAACACCTTCTTCCAAACCTACAAAGAAGCTTAGCGAAATGAATTAAGGGCTCAGTGGTATTCTCATATGGAAGTCGTAAAAGAAAATATATCATTCTTCAAATGGTTTGAAGAAAATACTTTGCAAATATGCACTTTGACTCAGAGGAGCTGGAAGACTACCAGAAGAGGCGAGGTATATTCAAAACATCCTCCGTGGGAAGTAGTTGAATTTGACAACTACTATGGAGAAAAGGTCAAAGTCAGTCCTTTCAAAACTATTCAGGAGGACTAGAAAAGGGTAATCCAACCTAAAGGATTGTTGGGTTTTATGTCCTAAAACTCATAGTTTGTAAACAAAAACATATTCTATTTTCAATAAAGTTATTATTGTTGTTTATTCAGTAAAGATTGTTATTGAATAAAGTGAACTTTACGATCATTAATCTAAATCCAATAAACTAAGAACACTCTGGCTATAGTATGATTACTTGAACTATATGTAGAGACATAAGAGTGGATCAAGTTCAAGTATATAGTCAAAATGATTTATAGTATAAGGATAAGGCTGAGTACCTTATTCTGGGGACACTATGGATGCGGCCCACTTTTGTATATGATATAAACAATGTGATCACTAAATTGTACAAGTGGAGACGTGAGTGGGGGCGTCCTATGCAATGAGTATTGCATAAGATCGGACCATGAAGAAAATCACTCTCACTTTATAATGTCGTTTACTATTGAGACTGATTTTCTTTTCATTCGATAACCTAGGTAACTCGGTTTTAATCCTGAGCTAACCATGAACTCCTGTTTATTCGGAATTATCCTTAGATTTGCATGGGTGAGAGTGGCTCTAGTTCGCCGACTCAATAGGCCTCCCATTTCAGGGGTAAGACTGGGTGAATGGCTGGGGACGTGGGGTGCAAGATGGAATTCACTCCTACCCAATTTTAGGGATAGAAGAGAGGTAGTTCCCTTAAGCATTGACTCCAAGTCTTGAACAAGGAGCCCCACCCTCTCATTGGCCTGAGAGGGATTCGGTTTACTGGTTGGACCACAAACCAATTGTTCATTAGAGGATCAGTGAGACATAAGGAACAAGAAGTAACTTCAGGGGTAAAACAGTAAATTGACCCAGCTCTAGTTACGAACAACCTGTGAAGGATTGACTTACATCATTGTTATATCAAATGGACAGAAATATACCTATAGTGAGGGGAGTGCAACTGTGTCCTAGTAGTTAACGAATGTTGGTTAACCAGGTTAATGATTTTAACCGGTTAATCTTGGATCGTTGGAGCCCATGATCTATAGGTCCATGGACTAAACCACAGAAAGTGTGACGAGTGAGTTCGAAGTGTTTGAATACAAATTAGGGAATATGCGCTACATATATACAATATATTTAACCGCATTTTTATTCTATTTACGAATTAAATAAAACGAGAGAATCTGAGATATTTAAATAAGATTTAAATATCTTAATCAATTATGTGTCCGATTCGGATTGACATTTGAATTAATATTAAATATTAATTAAATATTTTAATTAATCATTTAATGTTAATTTAATTTGAAATTAATTATTCAAATTAATTGTTAAATTAAAATGAAGAAAGTCAAAATGTTAACTTCATTTAATGAAAAAATCCATGTTTGTGGAATTTTGAGGTGTCAAAATTGGGTTTAACCAAACTTGTTTGCCAAATAAACCCCACAAGTTTGAGTGGAATTTTGAGTGTCAAAATTTGGTTAACTCAAACATGCATGCTTGCCACATAATCCCAAAACATTTGAGTGGAATTTTGAGTGTCAAAATTTGGTGATCTCAAATTTGCATGAACATGCAAACATGACTCTTTAAATAGAGTGATCATGGTACATGGAAGGTCTTCTTCTTGGTCAAAAACCTTCAGAAAAACCTCTCACAAACACTCTCTTCATATATACAAAATCCCTCCCAAGTTTAGTCACTCACCGGATTTTACAATCCCGTTCTAAGGCCGGAGGATAGTGGAGAAGACACTAGTGGTAGTTCGAAACCGGTTCGTGAGGAAAAAGGAGTTTGAACTACAAAAGGTTAGTATTCAAACTCATTAAGTTTTAATACATATGAACATGCTAGTTTAGTATTCAAACTCATTAAGTTTTAATACATATGAACATGCTAGTTATTTACTATAATTGATGTTCTAAAAGTGCCTAAGATCCAAATTGTTTCCGCATGTGTTATATTAACACCATTAAGGATATCAAGAATATCCAGCATCAAAACAATTATTCAACTTGAGAGTATCGAGAAAAAAATATCGAAGAATTCAGGCACTCAGCAAGAACAAGCAGGTAGCTCTGTACCAAAAATCGATGAGTCAATCCCCATACTACCAATAAACCTCAATATATTTATGAAGAGGATTTCAAAAGAAGAGGCTGCAATGGCCAAGATAGAAGAAAAATTGGATAGGATTCTAAATCCTAAAATAACACCTCAGGATTCATCTGTCAATGTCGTTAACAATTACGACGAAATCCTGGAATCCGAAGACGAGATTGTAAATGAGATAGAAGAACCTCTCTACAATCGAATTGAAAGGATCTCCAGAAGAAGTCAAAATAATACCAGTAATAAAAAAACTAGTATCCTCAATCGTCTTTTCCGAATATTCAATTTGAAGAAAAGACGCTACAAACTTGGTCTAGCAATCTATGAATGGAATATCGATGGATTGTCCGACTATCTGATAATGATGTTGTCAATGAAATGATGATGGCCATAGGCGGGTATAAATTCCAGAGTCATAAATCCAACACATGCAGAACCATAGGGCACGTGTCAACATCAAATATAACCATACCGATAGTAAGGCCACTTAGATGGATAGTCTTAGCAGAAGTTCTATCTAACTCCGAATTAGCATTGCTTTCATCTCTCAAATTTGTTCACACTTATGTCAAGGTGTTTCACCCTATTAAAGATCTTTAACAAATTATTTAATTCTAACTTCTAAATTTTGTTAAGTGTTTAACAAATTCTTAATCTTCCGGTTTAGATTTAATGTTTCTTGGGATATAAATATGTCAACAATACAATCTCTACTAATATACAATTTATTAGATAAGTTTCTTAATGTATTTGATAATTACTTTACGAATTAGTATTTTCTTAATATATTTGGTAATTACTATAGATGAGGATATATGTTTGTTATTATATTCATTATCAACCACAATTTAATAGTTTTAAAATCTTTTTTTTTTTCTCTAATGATATCCTATTTTTAATTCTATTATGTTTTTTTTATGTGTTTTTATGTCTTTTAGCTGTGTCTCTATTCTCTCTCTTCATGTTTTCATTCTATTGGGTGTTCTGTCATTGATCAGGTATTCATTCCATTCGGTTTGTGTTTTTATTTCATTTTTGTGTTTTCCTTTTTCGACCAATTTTTTTACTCTCTCTTCTCCCTCTTAATGTTTTCATTCTATTGTGTGTTATGTCATTGATCAAGCTTTCATTCAATTCTGTTCATGTGTTTTTATTTCTTCTTTATGTGTTTTTTGTTTTTTGGACCAATTCTTAATGAAAGTCTTACTCTCACATATTCACTTTTATCTCCCCTTTGTAACTTTACGTGTTAGTCATTCTCTTTCTGATGTATTTCATTTTTTCTTCTTTTGATTCGGGTATTCTCTTTATTTCTCTTCTTTTTTTTTCTTTAATTTTGTTAACCGTATCTTGAGCTAATTTTAATTTATTATTTCTTCCTAATCTTCCTTTTTCTGATGTAATTGCATATGAATGTGATTTACTAAACAATTACAACAATTTAGATTTAGATTAAGATTGATTTTACTAAAAACGAAATTAAAATAAAAGAAAGAGTTTTGGTATATAACTTACTAGTGAGAGAATTATTTCTGTTTGTTTTCTTCTTTCCTTAGTTTTGTTATCCACAAAGAAGAGTGTGAAAAGTTGGATTGAGATTTGAGGGAGATGCAACCGTTCTCTCTCCATCCTTAATTAATTAACTTATTTTATTTTATTTAATTAGCTTATTTTGTTTTATTTATTCATTTATTTAATTTTCTATTTTGTTGAGCTATTACTTTTGACTAAGCCACATTATAACAAAAAATAAGAATTCTTCGCCTAATAGCTTTGCAAGATTTTTGCTAAGATGATGGGTGAGAGTTTTGGGATTCTCGATTGTAGGGTTTTAACACACAAACAACCAGCTTTTCCATTTTTTTATTCTTCCCTCTTTTTTTCTTTTTATTTTTTTGTTTTCGTATTTTGTTTTAACTTTACCGTGTTTCTTTTTCTTTTTTCCTTTCTTTTTTTTTAATAACATTAAATATAAGAATGTTATCCTTAAAAACTATAAAAAAAACATGATTTCTTGTGGCAGCTTCGTGATTGACAATAGAAGTTGCACAAATGTAGGAAGTAGGTTCTTAGTAAAAAAAAACCTTAAGAGGGATGACCCTCGTAACTTTAATGCGACAGCAGACGATCTAATAGTGGCACAATTATGATTGACGTCAATTGAGACAGTGTTCGTGATAAAAAATTTGCTTAGATGATTAAAAGGTATAATAAGAATAAGTCACTCATTTAATACCAAAGGATCTAAGCAAAATAATTAAGGGATTTAAGCAAAGACAAGCGTCTTAAGCAAGTCATTTCTAAGAGAGGATAGTCAACTCCTTTGCTTCAATCTTGAACTTGACTTCCATAGTCCAACCAAGAGTAAGCCAAAAATCTTGAACTTGACTCCAAAGTCAAACCAAGAGGAGGTTAAAATCATCTCCAAATTTTTTCATATGGTGTATGTAACGCCCCTAATTTTCTAAACTTAATTAGTGACATCACCCATGCATACATAATTCATTACGCGGAAGTTCATCATAAATAACCTTGGAAACAAAACAAAGTCTTTCATAAACATTCATAAATCCAAAACAACCTATCTCCAAAAAAAAAAAAAAATAATAAACCACTGAATTTAAATAAAGCAATACTCAATGCCATAACTTAAAATAGTCCAATAGAGATAAACTCCTAAAAATATTCCATCTCCAACTTCAATGGTGTCCTCAGCTCCACCGTCAACCGTACATTGACGCCTTGCCTTTACCTGAAAAATGTAGGTAGCACGTGGCTTGAGTATTTTATGAAATACTCAGTAAGTCACCCCACTGTTGGGGTTAGGAATGCAAACACATGCAACATATGAGCGGGACCTAACTTTTCATAAACTTTACATAGCCTTGGGTGCTTTTCTATTCTGGGTAGGGTTGGATGTGTGGTACTCCTTCACACATGGCCCATATACGCGTACATGAACCCACCAGGCGGGCTCGTATACATACCCCCTGGGCCTAGCTTGGTCGGGCATAACGTATTACACATCACCAGACACCACAGAACAGAAAATGGCTATGTCGAACATAAATATCGTAATTCATCCTTTTGTATCATAAAGGGGAAGAATCCCTGTGCACATGACATACATATATGCATGAGGTCCCTTAACATATCTAACATGGCATTACATAAGCAGTGCGAACATCGCATATACATTTCTTACATTACATGGCATCTCACATGACCCACATTACATGGCATACTACATAACATGAAAGTACATTCCAGTTGCATAAATATTTCATGACATGACTCCATAATTCTACGTGTATCTATGGCATCAATCAACATATTCATGACATATAATACTAACATCTCTTTCATAACTTCACATAACATAAACAGTCAACAGTCAACAGTCAACATAATTCATACATCACATAACATACACAATCTACAGTCAACACAATCTATACATCACATAATCATATCACATAAATATGGTGCATGCAGGGGCCACAGGGCACGCACCATCATACAACATGTAGTAAGCTAACTCCAACAGTAAGGTCACTTACCTCGATGGTCTTGATTGAAGTCACTCACAACGAGCTAATCCCAGCGGTTAAATACGTTCTATGATAACCACATAAAAATTTAGGAACCTTTCATAACATACCCTAGCTAAACCTCATGCTATTTATCAAAGTAAACCCCCAACCTAATTTTTCTTTAACGTTTAGGAACCATACTAACCTCGGATGGTAAAACTAAGGGCAGAAACAGCTTTGAAATGGCCAAAAACCTTGGAATCGATATACTATAGTGATACCTTGCCGCTAAGCCTAGTTGTCGTGCCGGCCAACTAAACCGCCAAGTCGAGCTGCGGGAATTGACGAAACTGAGCCGATTTCGTACACATGCGAGCCGACCCGCACTGTGTACGCGTGTGAAGCTGCCGGAGCTGCTGGGTGTGCGTCTGCGGCACAACCCTATTCCAAAAACCTTGCCTTCCTTACCCGACAAGCGACGAAACTCTAGTTTTCGCCTCCCCGATTCCGACGACGCGCCGACAATCCCACAACGTCCTCAACACCGATTTTTGACGGTCAACCTTCTTTGACACAATGATCCCAACATCAATGCCTTCTACTCGACCCTTTCTCCGAAGGGCAACCCCAACGTTCCGGAGGAAAGTTTGGAGAGAAAATCGTTTTCAAGGGAGGTAAAAGGTTGGACATAGGAATATAAAAATAATCGGAACACAATTGCATTCTACGGTTTTAGGATAAGGAAAACTCACATAATTAGGAATGTTCCTATTAGGTAATAAAAGTCTAGTACGAATCCTTCTATTTTCGTGGAGATTACATTTAATTATTATTATTATTTTTTTTTTTAGGTAATAACTTCATAGTTGAAAATTGCACTTTTTCGGGGATAATAAATACATAACATAATATCTTGTCATATATAGAAATAATAAAAAAAAAAAAAAAAAAAAAAAAAAAAAAAAAAAACAGTAAGGAAAGACGAAAGCAAGCCAGCCATAATAAATTAAAAGTTGCTTAAAAATCAACCAGGCAAAAATGTTAAAATTTGAAACGTTAGAGTGTATTTGAACTGCGGGTTCGACTTGACGTATTTGGGTTTAGGCAGTTTAATGTAAAAGACTAATTTTTCAAATTTTTTCATATGATGTATTTGAACTGCGAGTTCGACTTTACCTATTTGGGATTAGGCAGTCTAACGTAGAAAAGTAATTTTTGAGTGAAACGTAAGTAGATTGAGTAATAAATTTCTTTGAACTTGACTCCCATAGTCAAACCAAGAGGAAGCTAAAAAGCTTGAATTTGACTCAATCAAACTAAGAGGAGGCCAAAATCATCTCCAAATATTTTTATATGGTGTATTTGAGTGCGGGTTCGAATTTCCCTATTTGGGTTTAGCTAATTTAATGTAAAAGAATTACTTAGGGGAGAAATTAAAGTAGATTGAGTAACAAATTTTTTTTCATTTTTTCTTATAATGATTTATTGAGATATAAATTTACTCAACATTCTTATAGTTAATTACTTATTTTAAAATCTACTAGGTTTACATTTAAATTTAGTATTGTAAATATAATTTAATAATTTAGTCATGAAATTAAATAATAATATGATTATTTCTAAATTATGTACGTAAATTATTATTTTCTTTATTTTAATTGGTTAATTAAAAATAAATAGGTTAGGAAGGTAGTAAAATTTAAAATAAGTAATTAGTAAATATAATTTAATAATTTACTCATGAAATTAAATAATATGATAATTTCTAAATTAGGTAAGTAAATTATCATTTTCTAATTTAAAATAAATAGGTTAAGAAGTAGCAAATTTCAAAATAAGTAATTAAAAATGAGAAATTTAAATAAATTTATATCTCAATAATTTATTTCATCCAGAATAAGTCTCTCTTATAAGAAAAAAAATGAAAAAATTGGTTACTCAATCATACTTAAATTTCATCTAAAAATAATTTTTCTAAACTAAACTAACCCCAAATGGGTAAATTCAAGTCATCACTTCAAATATGCCACATTAAAAAAATTTCGGAATGATTTTGACTTGTTTTGACTCTAGGAAAAGTTAAAGATTGAGGCAAGAATTTGACTTCCTGTATTAGAAATGACTTCTTAAATCCTTTAAATTCCTTTACTTCCTTGGGAATATCTTTGATTAGAAATGAGTGCTTAAATCCTTTTATTCCTTTAGGGCATTACATGGGCTGACTTATTCTTGTTATAACTAGATCATCTGCAATCCCACTAAAGTTACGAGGATCATCCCTTTAGAAGTCTCGCAAGTATTCTACCTCTCTGGTTGACAAGTATGCATTGGCTCGTTGGGTTGTTATCATCATTTGCATAACCGCTTTTAATGATGTCATTAAGGCAATTGTGAGGTCTAGTGCTGCCTGAGGTGCCACTAGAGGTGGGGGTGACACCGTTTCGTCAAGTCGATTCACCGATTCCTCGCATATCGGACCTCTTCTACCTCTTCCTCTATCTCTAGTAGGGGGTGTCATCCCGTACGCCCTCTTCCTTGTCCTCTAGGTGGCATAATCTATATACAACACACAACGTACTAAGTCTATAACACTCAACTTACATATATTACATACTTCTCTAATCACTCACATAATTACATCCAACACATCCTTACAACTTTACATTATCATAATAATATTAGCATACTTGACATAACATGTTTATCTTTGCATTGAACAAACATGTGAACATATCAAATATGTTATGTCATCTTTGCATTGAACAAACATGTGAACATATCAAATATAACATGTCAAACTTTACATTATCATAATCAATCAACCACATGTATCATTTCACTAAACAAGTCATTATCCTTAAAAGACATATTTGACGATGACGGTACATCTGCTGGAGGACCATGAAGTATGTTGGGTGTCACGGTCCAACACTTTTTTATCGTGCGGCGTCGTGATCTTGACACGCTCACGACTAGCCTTAACGGGAATTAAGCCCCATATATATTTTTCGCCCTGGCTTTGTGGCTTCATCGGACCTTAGGCGAGGTTTGTCTTCGAACATCGCTTGTGAGGAATCCAAGTTTGTTCAACCACACACGCCGCCTGCGCGTTCATGTTCCATCGTCTGCGACACACATCCGACTTGCCTCTACACTAGGCCAAGCCATTCGGCTCGACCTTGCCTCTGCTCGGGCCAAGTCTCTCAATGCAACGTCGCATCTCATCTTGTCATCTCGATCCCCATCGACAGGGTCCATATGTCTTAATGCCACCTCGAGTCTCGGGATGTCGTTGGCATCATAACTCGCTCAGTTATGCCATCGAGAATGGGCCCGCGTGTCTTTCAACTCATCTGGACTTCCCGAACATCCCTCCATCTGAGTTCTATCGAGGCATCGACCCTCCCGTGCCCATGCCGAGTCATTTAAGAATACCGTACCAAATAGTGGGTGTATGTAGCAACCTCCAACACGCAGGCTAGGACGCAATACCAGCACACTGGTGTATGTAGCAACCTCCAACACGCAGGCTAGGACACAATACCGGCACACCCATGCTGTCTAGTACTATCCTTCAAAAACTCATTTCAAAGGAAGTCGTCCGAGACACTCGTCTCGGCACGCTCGCCCACACTGTGACACACGTATGTGCCATAGGGTAGCTCACTTAGGCCACAGGGCCCAGGGGTGGTGGAGAGATAATACTATGGTACCCATATAGTACATTTTGAGTCATTTTCAATCTTACAGGCGGAGACATAACTTTGGTGAGCGGTCATACGGTGTTGTGCATTGTCTGTCCGGTGTCCAATTGACACCAAACTTGGCAAGCATTCATATTTCATATGGACGGACTTAACTCCCGAATCACATGCCCAAATTTCTTTCGAAACTCCGACTTTTAAGGTTAAGGCTCGGGGCTCTATCCGGCCCTTCAACAAGCCTATCTTTGCCCTTCATGTCTATTCAGATGTCTCTATCTTGCTTATGTCTCAACTTGTCTTCAATGCCCACTTCGCGCGGTGGTGTGTTGGATGATGCATTGTTCTCCTCGATCGCATCATGGCACTCTTCTATATTGGCCCGCATGTGGCCGGATGGGCGTCTCTTGAGGGACGCTGCTTTGCTTGTCATGACATGAGGGTCACACCCTACTCTTTTCATAGTATGGTTGTGACACTGGGCCTTAAAAATTCATAATAAAAATTTAAAAATGAAGTCAGGACTTACGCATTTAATTCAAAACAAGAAAGTTGAAATAAGTCTTTTAACATGAAAATGAATTAAATCACCTATCAACTACTCAATGTAAATAAACGCATGCTGTTACCCTATCTTTGACTTTCATGGCTTTTCTAGCATCCACCGTCATTCGGAAAAAGACGCTTTACCTTTACCTAAAAAACATAAGTGTGACATGTACCTTGATTATTTTAAGAAATACTCAGTAAATCACCTCACTGTTGGGGTTAACAATGCAGCCACACACATAACATGATTGGGACCTATCCTTTAAAATCGTAACATGGCCTTGGACTCTTTCCAATTCTGGGCGGATTGGATGTGTGTACTTCCCCACACACGACACACATACGCGCACATTGACCAGCCAAGCAGTATCATATGTGTACCCCCTTGGCCTGGCTTGACAAACACAACACATTACACGTCGCCAGATGCTCAGAAAAGGAAAGACCTGCATGATATCATAATGAACATAAATATCAAAGGTACGTGTCCGTACTAATATAACGGAGAAGTATCCTGATTCACATGACATGCATACATGCGTGAGGTCTCCATGATTTACATTCATAGCATAGCATTATCATCATTTCCTATCTCCTTTCATCCATGAATTAATCATATATGCATTATGTCTACATGACAATCATCACATTATCCATCACATGACTTCACATGGCAAGACATGACATGGCATACATAACATTTCATTTCATTCATGACATAGCGTAATGCATATCACTTGCATACATTAGGTAGCATTATATGTCAATACAAAGAGCACATAAGCATAGCATAAAATAATATAGGATTTCAAAAATAAGTACAAAAGGAAATCTAAACTGAAATATGATGGGAATCAGTATAGCAAACAGCTCACATGTACCTTTCACCTCGACAGCTACATCAAACTTTTTAAAAATAACTAGAAAATGTTACTTATGAAGTATATAAAAAATAATTCAATTCAAAACAATAAACAATTATGAATAAACCATAGTCGCTTTAGAGTTTTCCATCTCGATGTTTCCAGGTATCACTACAACAAACAATAAGTACGATAGCTTACGAAAAATGCTATCGTAGACTTTTTATAGCGTTTTTCGTACATCGTGACAGCCCATGTTATTAAAAGTCCGAGACTTTTTATAGCGTTTTTTTTATAACTATAATGGATGCTATAATATAGTATGAATCTATAGCTTATATTAGTTGTCATGAAAACATTTTATAGCAATTTTTATTAAGCTATAATATGTTTAATATAGCTAAAATAGTATGCTATTTTTAACCCATAGTAGCATTTTTTTAATGCTATCATATATTATTTATAGTTTCAATTTTATGCTATATCTAAGTAATGAATCATTTATAATTATTTTAATTATATGCATATTGATAGCATTTATTTTTTCTATATAAATTTTTTTATATCTCTTGGTCATTTCTATACCAGGTATATGTTTTTTCCTCTATTAGTTAAGATATTTTATAACACATTAAATACCAAAAAAAAATATTCCTTCTTAATTGAAGTTTCACAATTTACTTACCCATTAGAAAATAGAGAAGTTTCAACCATGCAAGATAAAGTTTTTGCCCAAATAAAAAAAAAAAAAAAAAAAAAAAAAAACTTTTGTTCACAAAATACAAAATTCACCAAGTTTGGCTTCAAGTTCATCCTTAGTATGAATAAGGCATGCATCACTTTATTCACCTATATAATATATACAATATATATATATATATATATATATATATATATATATATATATATATATATATATATATATATATATATATATATATATATATGATTATGTGAACACTTTAATTAACTAATGAAAAAATTATTTCATTAATTTAAATAAATAAACTTTAAAAATTACATACCGATAATCACTTTGTCGGATGGCCAAGCAACTGTACTACCCACAGCTTCTTCAATACATGTCATTTCTGATGTAGGCCGCCACCAATAGGCAATGCATTTCCTTGGTATATCAACCCATACTATACGGTCCAATAGGGATGTGATGAATAAGAGCAGCTGGATCATTAGAAGACCATCATCTTTCTGCAACAATCTCTCTTGAGTCATGCCAATCTAGTAACTTGCACTTAATTTGAGTATTATTATTGATGCTCTACAAGAAAAAAAAATAAAAGCATGTAGAATTTGATAGTAATAATGAAATCAATAATTTTATTCGTTAAATTAGAAAATCAACTTACTGTAGGAGAAGGTATTGTCAAATTTGAATGGATATTTGTTAATTTTGATATACTTCCAATACTATTAGAAGTTTCCTCGTCAATCTTTGAAAATTTCAATTAAAATATATATGAATAAACTCATGTGAAGTTTATATAACTTAATTTTTAAAAAAAAGTACCTGTTTCTTCATAAAACTTGAGAACATTGATTTCATTTCCATTATTTCTTCCCTCATCTTCAAATATTCTTTCTTAAGAGTCATGTATTTATTTTCTTGTTGAGACAAGAGAGACAATTTAGAACGAGTCTCTCCAAATCTAAGTCTTCTTACATGCCCACGATACTGTTCAAGAACTTTACTCAAGGCATCATCAACAATATTATTTGATGAAGTTTTTGTCTCAATCTCGGCTTGTTCAATGCACTCCTACCAAGAAAGTATATCAAATACATAATGCAATTCTTACATTTAAAAAATGTCAATCGTCCATAATTGCTTCACACATCTTATAAGTTAAGAGACACGATCAAAAACATCTCAACAGAGTTAGTTGTTTGTTCAGTGTGCTCATACTAATAAAAAAACCACTTCAACCGCCAATTTCATTTACATTATAAACAAGAGATATGAACGAACACAATACTTCCAAACTTTTTACATATCCAATAAAGTATAAAAAAAGAGTTATTTTCAAACAAGTTTAAAGCATGTTATAAGAAAAAGAATCGAATCAAGTACTTTTTTTTCAAAAAGTTCCCCACCACCACCAAAGGTCAAAACTTAGTATAACAAGTACATTCAAATCTTTCTAAAAATAAGACGAGAATAAGGTAACTTACGGTTAGTTATCTGTTAATACTTTTAATTTCAATCAGCTAAACCTTAAACTACCTTTTGTTGGCACTTTGTCTAATGCCTTAGAATGGTCTAATCAAGCAAATAAAAAAAAATCCAAGGCAAAATTGAATTATTTTTCTAATTTCCATAATTATCTTGCAAGATTAAATACAAGTTTTATAATTTATAATTCTCCTCAAAAAAATCACACATACTCTTAAAATGTTGCTCATTCTAGTAGAAATTTCACTCATATATCACTAGAAAGCTACAAATATTTTATTTACAATAGCATATATATATTTTTGTATTAGAATAATATTTATTCAGTAGGGTTATTGAAATGTTGATCATTGATGGAGTAGCGTGTGTTTATCTGTTGCAAATATATATTAGTATCAGTATGTGTTTTTTCCCTTAAAATGTTGCTTACTCTAGTGATGTGGAGTGAAAAGTCATTGTAGTAACAAAAAAATTTCCGCAGCAAAAAAATTTCAATATGGGGTGTGTGTTTATGTACATGAGTAGGGTCATTGCAGCATAAAAAAAACTCACTCATACACTCATACATCACTAGATTGAGAGGAAAAATTACTATAACACATTGCAGCAGCAAAAAAATTCACTCATACACTCATACATCACTAGATTGAGAGGAAAAATTACTGTAACACCTCAATCCCCAATCCAAGCCTCATAATACTAAACAAAATCTAAAAAAATAAGCAAGAGAGAGGGGGATGAAAACCGGATGGGCATGAGATTTTAAACTAACCCATACTTAAGAACTAGTTCACTACTTGACCAGATAGTGGGAGAGTGACTTTTGCAAGATTACTGAGATAGTTTTGCTTAAATAAGTGAGAGAGAGTTGTCAGGGAGAGAGTTGTTTGTTGAGATAGTTGCAAGGGAGAGAGTTGTTCTCTTATTATGGAGTAGGGTTTATTGGCTGGGCTTTTCCAATTTCTTTTCTTTCCTTCCTTTTTCTCTTTCTACTTTATTTAATTTTGAATTAGTTTTCAGGGTTTTCTCAGCTTTCCCAATTTTTTTTCTTTCATTCTTTATTGCATTAAATAGAAAATGCTATCTTTAAACGCTATCAAAAGCCTTCATTCTTGTAATGTATTTCTCTTTACATATTCTTTCTTTTGTTTTTTTTACATATTCTTTCTTTTGTTTTTTTATATTCTTCCTCTAGATTGAGTGTTTAAGTTGTGTGATCCTAACATTAGTGCTCCTACTCCTATCAACAGACTTGTGATAGAGTACAGTTGAGCTTGACTTGAGTTGGTTTGATAGGGTAGCGTTTTGAGGTTCGATCATTTTTAATGTCATTATCATGTGTGAAAATGGTCATAAGCCTCCCAACAACTTCTTTGTTCCATAAATTACCTTGAGAGAGACGAAAGACCACACAAGTAACATAATGGTTGGTCGACACATGAGGTTGCTCCCCTAGATTTCATTATGGCATTATGGTCATGTGAACAGATTGCTAATCTTTCACATAAGATTTTCAGGTTCCATTCATGTTACCCTAGTATCCCTCATGTGTTGGAACTTATACGAGGTTGCGTTTCTCAGATTCACAAATACCGATGATCACAACCTAGAAAGTAAGAAAGCTAAGTAATATAAACTACCCACGAAGCTTGATTGTTTTTGTCACATGTATGAATATTATGCTTTAAGAACTTCAGGATCTACCAAAACCCTAGATAAGTTGTAGAACCAATGCCTAAACTTTGAGTCCAAAACTAAGCCATGGTGCCTAACTAGGTTATGGATGAGATTATAAGCTAGACGTTGGCTACTATTTCTATACTCAACCCAGTTATTATTTTGTCAAGTGAAAATTGAGCAAGCTAGTCGAGGTTGGGAGTAGTCAAAAGCTATGCAATCATAGAGAAGTATCCACGTGAGTCGTCAATTCTCCTATTGGTGTTTTGAGTAAATTTTATACAAACCCCTTGTCCCTAGTCTTGTATTTAACTCACACTCATATTTTCATAAGTAAATGTATGTATATATTTTTTATGCTTTTTGTTTTAAATTTTTTTTTTTGTCATATTATTTTGTGCTTGTGTGTCAATCCACACGGTGACTCATGATTTAAAGCTTTGGAAAGAAAGTCATGACATATATTTTCATCATTTATTGAGCCATGATTTCTAATGTGGAATTTCATACATGTTGTATGTCACACGAGCATGGATTATGATATGAATTCAACTGTTGACCTTTTGTATGTACCCGAAGGATCGATTACAAAAAGCAAGGTTAAGAAGATTCAAGAGGCCTATACATTGCATCTTCGAAAGGTAGCTAGTGTACAAGTTGAAATAAAGACTTTTGAGCCCAAAAATCTTTATAGCATTAGCATATCAAATCAAGAAGATAATGAAGTGGCTGACATTGAAAAGTAATTAAAAGACTTTCCTTTGGTAGTTGAACTACCAATTAAGACAAGTGTAATATTCATGTTTGGGATGAATTGTTGATGTAACACCCGCTCACTGACAATGCGATTAACCGGAGTTACCATCGACACTGATAACAAACCCTGATATCCAATCATAAATTTCAAAATATTTCTAAAAACATCCGGTAAAAACATTTAAAACCAGTACTTTTTAAAACTTAAAACGACCAAAGTAAATTCTTGACAACGAAAGCACAATTACATAAACAGACCAAGACATGGATTCCCAGTAGTCTCTAGCCTGCTGGTCTCGTCCTCTGTTGGCCTGCATCATCTAAATCTGGAAAGAAAAGTTATAATAATTTTGATGAGTAATTAGATTACCTAGTAAGTAGCTAGCTTATCATTCATGAGTTCATAACTAATCTTTCTAGGTGTTTTTAAGTTTTATTGGCCATTGACTCATAGTTTCTCTTGCTAGGGTCATCTGTTCATTAATGAGGTATCTCAACTACCTCCAGCTTAGGTTATTGACTCTCTTTTGATATGCTTATCTAGAATTTTCGAACTCGTATGTAAGACTCACTCTCGGTCAAATACGGCCCGTCTACTAATTTCTCTGGAGGCCTGTTTATCTCATATACCAACGATCAGAAGTACTCATGCTCCCTGACTTAGCACACAGCGTTCGTCAAGAACTCCGCGGGAATTAGTAGACTATCATACTCATATAAATAAGCCATGGCTCAACAACCAATAAGCATATCCTAGAGTCATAACCTTTCCATTAACATGCATCACGTACTCACATTTACTGCATGCTTTCATATATTTATCATGTTCAACACGTAGAACATTCTAGTAATTCTTTATATCATGCTTACATCACAGGCAAGCAATCACGATATACAATAAACATTCAATATCATAAACATTCAATATCATCAAAGCTCATTTTAACATACTAAACTCTTAATCAGGTAAACAACATACTCAAATGTTAGTCAACAAGTTAAGAACTAGTTCAAGGATCGGTATGCTACTTACTTGGTTTCGAACTTCTTTTCCCCTTGAATGTACGTTTAATAGGTATTCAAACACAATTCCTTCCTATTAGACCTGTATTTTACCAATTTCAACATAAGTATAGACCAATTTTGATAGGACAGGTCAAAAGGAGTCGAACGGGACAAACCGAGAGCCAAAATACCTTCTCACGCGTCAACACAAGTTTGGGGGTAGTTTCTCACGTGCCTAATCTACGCACAGTCACGCTCTCACTCATGGACTCCCAAGTGCCTCGCGTGTCCCTCACGCGCTCGTCTTCAACCTCTATTTCCTGCAATTTTTCCCAAACTTTTCCTTTAATACTCGTTGTGTTCCGAAGCAATATTTCATCTCTACAGCTCGGATTTCGTTCTGATTTCTTCTACAACTTTATAGATCTCCTAATTACGGTTCTAACAAGCCCTATTTCATAATTTATTTTGCAATATGAACCTAGATATCGAGATTTAAAGGTTCGGTGATATGGGTTTTTCGTTACCTTCGATAATCGTCCGATTAAGCTCGTGGCCGTATCCCCTTCCTCAAAGGATTCCTCAGCAGCAACCTCTCTTTCCTTACCCTCGATTGACAACCAAACTTAAGCAACCCAAACTCCAAATCTCAGAATTTTTCCTCCTCTGTTTTCTGAGTTTTACTCTATCGGCTTCTCCTCGTTCTTTTTTTCTTTTTAAAGCCTAATCAACTCCCTAATTTGCTTCCACACCATCTAGCAACCCTTCATCATTCCCACGCCTCCAGCCTACGCGTCCATTGCCCCTCATCCTCCTTTACAGCAGCTGCTTGACGCAGCTGCTGTGTTTTCGTTTTTATTTTATTTTATTATTATTATTATTATTATTATTAACAAACACAACAACAAATAAATACAAAATACATATTATCATTATTTTAGGTTATTACAGTTGAATACTAACAAAACCTTTGTGTTTTCTTAATACTTTTTTGGTGTTATTCTTTTTCAAACCTTGCTTTAGGTTTGATGTTTATACCGATTCATTGAATTAGTTTTGATCAAGTTAATTCTGGAGTGAATTGTCTTGGTATCTAAGAGTGACCATCATAGATTCCAAGTTCGATCTAAGAGTCATTCATCTTCTAACCAGCTCTTGATTCGAATCAATCCGTTAAGTTAGCTTTCTCTGTGAACGTTTTGCAAGGATTCTAGAAGGACCTCTAGCTTTGCAAAAATCTAGCATTGTTGGCGCTTATCAGATTACTTCTCCAATATGTTACAGATGCGTATATCATATTATTATACATGCTCATTTCTTTTTCGTTTGTTTTCGGTAGCGTGAGCATGCACTAGCCCATAGTCAGACCTATGGGATAAGTTAACTATGTGTTTAAATAAAATATTATATTTTATATATGTTGAGGATATTTAATCTTGAATTATGGTTTTATATGTAGCATAGGCAAATATATTTTATGATTGAGGATATTTAGCCTTTCATTTGGGTTTAGCAAAGTATCATATTTATTATAGGCAATATTGTATATTTCTCTTACCATTTTCTTTTTAATTTTCATTTACTTTGTAATTTATTTGATTTGGTAAATGATTATAGATAAAAAACTTTCACCACCATTGAGATGGAATAGTTTTAGCAAATATTCTTAATATATATGATATTCAAATATATTATTCTAGATATAATAAAAATGTCTCAAAATATTAGTAAGACCCTCGGGTTAAACCAAATGTGTACCACACACACTTTCTCCTCTCTTTGGAGAACAAAGAATTCTCTAGACTTCTCCCTCTCAAATCCTAGGAGGATTTTCTTTCCATAGTCTCCCACAAGCTTAGAGTGTTCAAGTCATAGCTAGGAAGATCATGTGAAAAAAGTTACATAATTTGAAAGAAGTTCTAGATCTTGTGAAGAAAGTTTCGTATCATTAGAACACTTCCAACTTATATAGATATACAACACTATGTATTAAAAAATTGCAAGTATTGGTATAAGTATACACTGTCACAAGTAATAAGTAGAGTATCGAATCCTTAGAGAACCTACTTTTTTTTAGTTATGCTGCACAAATGAATAGTTCATTTCCTTAAGTGATGAAGACCATGTATTCTTCTAGAACAAAGGTTATAAGTATATGAGTCAAGCATGTCAGTGATTCAAAGTTTTTTTTTTTTTTTTTTTTTTTTTTTTTTTGAAGTTAGACATGGTCATTATGAGTTATTAAGATTTCTTTTATGAGGTTTTCGTTAACTAAATCTTCAAAAACAAAAAAAAAAAAAAAAAGTTTCTAAATTTATTTGTAGTATTAGTAAATTGACCTTGTGTGGTTAATAAAAGACTACTATTAAAGAATGTGGTGTAATGAATCATTTTAAAGAAGAAATAGTGTGCAGTTGGTCTTGATCCGTATGGAGACAAAAATTTGTAAGTTTTTTTTTTTATTTGATGAGTTGATGTAGAAGGTTTATTCAAATTTTTCGAGTTTGACTTAGTTGACTCGCACGAGTGTTACTTGTACCTGTAGTGAGACTACGATTAGAGCTTTCAAAAGTTAAAGAATGTGCTGACCATAACTCTACAAATTAGATGTTCATGAGGATATATGAATGTTTGTAAATTGTAATGATGTCCGAAATAAATATAGGAAGATTTGTAAATTGTAATGATGTCCATAATAAATAACTAGCTTGAGGACTAAGATAACATGAAAAGGTTGATGCTCTTTCTCGTGTTAGTAAGGTAACATGAGAAGGTTAATGTTTTATCTTACCTGTACTATAGCAACATGAAATTATTTGTCTTAATAATAGTTGGTCTTACACTAAATTATTGATGCTCAATGAACAAATGCCAAATTGAACATCCTTACTAGTGATTAGCTAAATTGTCATCTTAAAAAAAAAACCATGTACCAAGTAGATTATCCCCTCAAGAAGTTGACGTTAAGGAGATTATCCCCTCAAGAAGTTGATGTTAAAGGAGACGCCCAAAGCACTTTTTAGTGCATATGGTTGGTACCAAAAGTAAGATAGTTTCAAGAATTATAATGGTTGTAACGCCCCGTTAGGTTATATATAATAATAATAATAATTATAATAATTATAATAATAATAATAATAGTAAAATAAAAATAATAAAATAAGCAATAAAAAAAAAGTGTTACCCTGACCACCCCTCCTTTAATCTCTCCACCCTATCCTAAAATACCTCCCCGACATCAATAATTCTACAAACAAAACAGAAAGAGAAAGAAAAAATTTTATGGGGGAGAAGAAAGGCAGATAGATCTCTGGGAAGAAAGGCCATTTTCTGGGGAGAAGAAAGGCAGATAGATCTCTGGGAAGAAAGACCATTTTATGGGGAGAAGAAAGGTAGATAGATTTTGTGGGAGAAAAAAAGGAAGATAATGGAGGGATGATTAGGCAGATAATCAAAGAGAGATGTCATTGTAAAAGGTTAGTAGTCAGATCTACATTTTCTTTTCTTGTATGGGAGGATATTAATATGTTGCATTGCAATTATTTAGATCTGAGTTAGAAATGATGATATTTTAACTCAAAAATCAATTAAAATTTGGTAGGGGAAAAGAAATACAAAGAAAGAGGAGAAACTTGTAAAACAAATCAAACAATCAAAAGAAGGGAAGAAAAAAAAAAAAAAAGAAAGAAAGGAAGAAGAAGGAAGAGAAAGAAATAGAGATTTCCAAATTAAAAAAAAAAAAAAAAAGAGATAGGGTGAGAGAGAGGAAGATTTAGAAAAACTCAATAGAAATTTTACAATAGAATGGAGGTAAATAACAGAGCTAAAATCTGTTAATTAGACTGGATGGTTGTAAATAACAAGCACATAAAATCCTGTAATTAGACTGTTGAACTAGATATGAGAAAAGAATTAGAATTAAAAGGAAAAAAATGGAAGAGGGGAAGATTTTAAGAGAAAAGAAAATTAAATCAATCGAAAATGGTTCGGTCAGATTGGATTGAAAATAGTCCGTACAATAGGAAAATAGTCCGTACAATAGGAAAATAGTCCGTACAATAGGCAGAATTTAGAAAAAAAAATGATGATTAAAAAAAAAATGATGATTCCTGATATTTTTAGGAAAGAAAAGAAAAAATTCAAAATCCTTCATCGAAGTAATTAGAATCAGATCTCCACCTACATTACCTAGTTATTTAGATTTTTAGAAATTAATTAGAATCAGATCTCCATCTACATTACCCAATTATTTAGATTTTAATTAGTAGTTAGAAATCATGTCACATCTTTGTATGATATCATAGATCTTCTCCTTTATACAATTATTTAAGATTAGATCTCCCCTCCATTTACTAAACTGTTAGAATTAAATAGGGAAGAAAAGAATTAAACAGAGAATAAAAAAATTAAACAAGAGGTTTGGAAAAGAATTAAATCGAGAGAGGTTTGAGAGAGAGGAGGTAAAAAAAAAAAAAAAAAAAAAAAAATATATATATATATATATATATATATATATATATATATCAAATTAAGTACAGAAAACAAGAAAAGAAAAGAAAGAGGTAAAAGGAAATAATATATTTAACTGATTAAATACAGAAAAGAAAAGAGACAATGGAGGAGGAAAATGAAATATTTGGTGAACAGAAACAATTTTACAGAATAAATACATAGAGTAAAAAAAGGATAACGATATATATATATATTCAATACTCATAAAGTCTCTAATGCTCACATGGAGTTTAACACCTGGACCATTATAAAATTTAGAGAATTGAAATTGATGTCATGGTTCATATAGGTTGGCTTAGATACAAAGAACAAAACCGAACTTGATAAATTGGTGATACCAGTCTAAGCTAATCAAGTAAGTGGTCTTACTATAGGATAGGTTAAAAATTGTATGAGTTATGATGATGTATAAACTATGTCGTACGATGCGGTGTATGACTTATGATGATGTTGAGTTATGATGATGTGTGGGTTACGATACTTGATGATGTGTTCAGTACATATATATTTTGATGAATGTCGTACTTGATATGTATGATGCACTTTGTGGCAATATGATGAGTATGATGATTGCGTGACGTTTATGTCACGACCCGATTTTCGAGTCTTCGAAAAATCGAATCGTGACCAAAAAGACGAAATCGAAAAAAAACAAAAGGAAAATAAAAGAAAAGAAAACCAAAGTAAAAAGATAAAAAAAAAATACTTTGAATTAAAACAAAAGAGAGAAATTTTGTTTGTTAATTATTACAAAAGAAATTGCAAATATAAAATGAAATACAAAAGACTCTAAAAGACCGAAAAGGGACTGACGCTCCGGAACGACCCCCTCTGTGACTGTACAGCTCTCAAACGTTCCTCTACCTCGACCAGTAGCCAGTGAACACCTGAGAAAAATGAAGGAGAACGGGATGAGTATAAAAATTATACTCACTAAGCCACCTACTTGTAGGCTCTCTTTGCATCTTAATTTAACAGAACTCCCGTGGTTTCCTAATTCGGTTCTAGAACATCAGGTTCTAACCTTAGTCTCTTGGGGCTTGCCCCTTGGGTTTCACCTGTTCATCGTCCTTTCATTAGTCACCTAGAGGTTCCTTATGCCAAGCTGATACGGTCGGTATCTCTCTATGAGGCGCTACCTCTACATGGCTATCTAGGACTACATGGTATCTAGCCTAGGGGTGTGCTGAATACCCCTACGCCCATATAGTCCTCCTATGGGGGGCGCGACCCAACCCGTTCCCATGCAGCTAATGGGCTGTACGACGTGGGGACACATTTCCCATGCGAAATGGCTAAGAGCAGTAATGACTGATCAGGGACCCTTGGTCCTCCCACGAAGCTATAGATACCGTTCTCACGCTAGCAATCTATGAACCCTCCTAGGTACTTTCTTGCCGTGGTAAACCGCTAAGTTTCTAGGGGAAAATTAAGTCTGTCTAGAGCGGCATATCGCTCCTAACAGAAATTCCCTAATCCTATCATAGAAATGGGCCCTAGCAATTAACAGAGGGTGCATGCAATCTTCTTCTAACATCATAGTATGTAATTCATGCAAACTAGGCATACCAGCTCAACGGGGCGATGACCTCCATCAAGCACCCAGAGCACGAAGTTCGTGCTCAATGGGGCGAATTCGTCCATCAAGCACCCGAAACCCGACATACACAATTCTAACATAAATTAAACGCATGCATACGTACAACGGAATCTTAAGGCATACAAGCAACACTCAGATAATTCACCCAACACATCATAACAATCCATTTAATTAATCTCATTCATGGAGAGCTAATTTAAGGCAAAATTACTAACATGCATACATACAATCCAAGCGAACCCTACAAGTATTTCTTCCTAAATACCGGGTGGTGACTTACCTGGTTGACGCGTGCCCTTTCGCTAGCGTTTCTTTGCCCGTGAGGTGTCCAAAAATACTGATTTCTCTAAATTAAGTTCCTATTCACGTAAAAACAATATTAGAACTGGAATCGGGACAAAAATCCGAAAAACAGAAAACAACCGGGCCAAATTGGCCGTTCCAGCGCGCTCACGCGCCAGCAGCACGCTGGGAGTGAGTGGCCAAGCGCGCGGGAAGGCGCCAGTCGCAGGCTGCACGCGCGCCCGCCTCCGCGTAGTCGTGGGTCGGCCGGTCCAGTCGGCTCGGCTCGCGTCGCGGTTCGGCCCGGCTTGCAGGCGACACGTGTCGACGCCTCGCTGGAGCTGCGTTGCTCCAGCCGATGGTCGACGCGTGTCCGGCGCCTGTCGCAGCCGTCCGGCGCCTGTCGCCACCGTCCGCCGCTCGCCAGCCGACTCCCTTCTTTTATTTTTTTTCTTTTTTTTTCTTTCTTCTCTGCCCTCTGAAAACTGAAACACAACCTTCTTTTCCAATTTTCATATCTTTCGATCCGTAGATCGGATCGACATGATTCCTTCAACAAAGTTTTAGATCGTGTTACTGGCTACGTCCTCGTATTTTTTTTTCGTAATTTTTGATTAACTACCGGACGAGTTAAGAAGGTCGGAATTTCGCTCACCGTTCTCGGACGACTCTCGGATCTCCGCCTTCGGGTTGAGGTCTCGGCCAAACTTCTTCATAGATCATGCATAGAGTTGTTCCTAGATGAATATATCAAGATTGCAGATCTTGATTCCCAAAGGAAAACCGTAGATCTGAGAAAACGTTCAAGATCCTTACCTTGCGGGTTTTTCGACTTCTTGATGAAAAATGGGACTCCGGCCACGCACATTCTCTTTTCCCTTCCAAGAAAGTCTCTTTGCATGATCTTCACCTCCTTGCATCATGATCTTCACCGGAATAGACTCCGACGGTAGTTTTCGGTGAGTCTTCCGGCGGTTCATCCTTTCTCCTCTCTCTAGGTTCTCTCTACCCCTTTCTCTCACTATCTCTCTTTTGCAGGATTATGGATGGGGTTTCGTTTGGACCCCTTAGGTGGTTGGAGGGGCAAATTTACCTATTTGCCCCTCTCAACTTTTCCTATTTTTTTTTTCTTTTTCTTCTTTCTTCGGGTATTACAGTTTACCTTAATATGATGATGTTTTCCATATTGAGCATGCTATAGGATGATGAGTGCCATATTGCATCATGTCATTTTTCAGGTAAAGGGCAAGGCGCACCTGTACGGAGGACGGCGGCATCGCGAGTAGAGACTGTGGCACGTGCATAGGATAGATTCATATTTAAATTCTTAGTTTTAAGTTAGAATAGGTTGTTTTGCATTCCATTGTTTTAAATTATTTTGTATTTTTTTTTTTATTTTCTATAAATTTTAGTATTTTGTATTTAAACACATAAGACCATGGCTGTGTTTTCCAGAGAAGAAGTTGTTTTAAACTTTTTTAAAGTTTACGTTATAAATGATGTTCATGTAAGGGTTATATTTCCGCTTTATAGATGAGCATGAGACGTTAGTGGCGACTCTAGATATGTGAAAATTTAGGGTCGTTACAATGGTGGTGTACTACAAAACAAAAAGAGATAAGATACCACAATATATTAATAAAAGCTTGATGGGTCAACAAGTGACAACTATGTGACAAATGCCTGTTGATTTATGATGACCCTAGGACAACAAACTTCTCTATCAAGGATGTTTTTGTGTACTACCACGTGATTAGTTGAGATATGAGATATGAATGAAAGCTCATAACTCACCGTTTTTCTATGCATCCAAGTTGTAGTAAGATGTACTAAGACCTAAAACAACATTTTTGGTGGTGCATCTGGAAGAATGATATAAAAAAGTTTGTAAATAGATGTATTTGCAAATAAATCAAGGCATTGAAATAGAGGACAAAAGAATTGTTGCAACCTTTGAGCGTTCTAGAGTGGAAGTGGAGAGGGACTTGAAGTTTACCAAAAACCTTGAAGGTTAAACGGTGATATTTGTGATTATCAATAGACTCATCAAACCCACACATTTATTACCATAAAAACTATCTACTTTGTGGATAACAGGCACAAATATACAGGGAGATATTCAAATGACATGCAGTGCCATTTTTCATAGTGTCGGATTTGGACCCTTGTTTCACGTCAAATTTTTGACATAGTCTTCAAAAAAATGTAGTGTTCCCGATTAGATTTTTTTTATACTGCTTTTCACCTAGAGAGAGACGATGTTTGAACTAGACGTTGGAAGATTTGTTACGTGTCTCCGTGTTGGATTCTCAAGCAATTGAGATTTAAGTTTCATTTCTTGAAATCTCTTATAACATATCTCAAACGCCTCAAGCAACTAAAGGCGTGATACAGTTCTAGGCTTTGTGTGGAAAATGGTACAGGTTTCTGGTATATTTAGACAAAGTGGATGAACGCGTTCTATTAGGACCAAAGTTTGTACAAGCCACTAATGAGCTGGTGCAGAAGATCAAGATGAGGATGCATATAGCCTAGAATAGACAGAAAAATTACACCGATGTATTACAAAAAGACTTGAAATTATAAGTAGATGACAAAGCGCCGATGAAGACTCTTTTGAGGTTTTGACGTGAAAGCTTAGGCTTAAGCTCATGCATCATTAAGCTTTTCAAAATTCTAGAATGAATTGGATTGGTAATATATCTATTGGCTCTGTCACCATCGTTATATGTGATGCATAATGTGTTCCATTTATCTGTGTTTCGTAAGTACATGATCAACTATACCCATATGATAGGCCATAAGCCTTTGCAATCAGACGAGAGCTTGGTTATGAGGAAAGTCCGATACATGTTTTTTTTTTTTCTTTTTTCGAGAAGTAAAGACTTTGCACACTAGAACGGGAGGATGGAATGATGAAGAAGTACCCTATGTTCTTCCAAGTTTAACATACTTTTAGGGACAAAAGTTCTTTTTAGATAGGTACATTGTTGTAGTCAAATTGAAAAAAAAACCTTGGATCAACTCGAATTCAAATATGTTTATCAATTTGTTCTACATCCTACTATTTTTTACAGTTATGAAGTTATTTTTGACGTAATTGAGCTTGATTCAGGCGACGTTGGATCATATCAAGCAAAATTAGGCTAAGACCAACTAAGGAAAGCAAAAGAACAATGGTTTAGACAAAATTGTAAGTACAAGTACTATTGGAATACCTACGGGTTAGGTTGGATGAATTGTTTGACTTACAAGTACTATTGGAATACCTACGGGTTAGGTTGGATGAATTGTTTGACTTACAAGTACTATTAGAATATCTACGGGTTAGGTTGGATGAATTGTTTGATGTATGAATAACATGTGACATGCGGTCTATTTCCGTGTTATTAATTATGATATGATATTCTATGAATTTTTTTTATGCATGTATTTCCTATTTGTTGAGTATGTTTGCTATGTCAATATGATCACGTTTATGCCATTTGAGATACCATGATGTATTATGTACGATGAGCATGAATGTGTATATAAGTCTCATAGGAAATTTATGTCATGATAAGTATGAAAGTATTATGTACATTATACTTTGAACCATGATTTTTAATGCAGGACTTCATGCATGTGGTATGTTACACAAGTATTGATTACTTTTCCAGTATGTTGTGACTTATACCACGTTATTATATGCCCTCTTTTCTTAATTGGTTTTTGACAGTGTGAGTGTGTTCTAGCCCATAGTCAGACATAAGGAATATATTAACGAGCCTACTAGCGGGGTTTATGCAATTGTATGGGAACTATGTGTAGAAAAGTAGTATGCATCAACCTTAAGTGAAAAGAAAGATAGAACCTAAGAAATAGTATATTCGTGGTATTTACAAGGTTTTTTTTATTACATATTCGTCGTGTTTACAAGATTTATGAACTTTTTAATCCATGAAATTTTTAAAGATAAAATATTTTTAATAATTTTCTTATTTAAAAAAAGACATAAGGTAATTATTTTAATTTTTGTAGCATATTTTATTATAGTTAAATTGATTATAAATTTAAAAGGAAAGTAAGTACTGCTTTAGTTACGTTTATAATTCAATTATACATCAAATTAATAACAATACCGATCACATGCCAGTTCATTCACTATTTTCGTTGTCATTGATTTTCATTACGCGATTCCAATTCATTCACTATTTCCGTTATATTGATTTTCTAAAAACTGAAAGAAAAAAAGAAAAAAAGAAAAAAAGAAAAAAAGAAAAAGAAAAAGAAAGAAAAAAAAAACAGCACAATTATTTGGAAAGATTGTAGACTTTTCTCAATTGAAGAATAATAGGATAGTATCCACATCAAGGTACTCAAGGTACTCTTAAATTAAATAAAAGGTAAAAAACAACTAACATTTTCCTAAAAATTTAGTTAAATTTAATAAAATTCAAAATTTATCGTGAAAATTTATCCATCACTAAATAGATTATTGGTTAAATTATATAGATTATTTGAGGTAGGGGTGTACATGAAGGACTAGAAAAGCGCTTGGAAGATTTTACGATCAATATGGATGAAGGGGATAAAAGCTCCCTCAACCTCCAGAAGAAAGAAGGTTAAGACACATCCAAAACCTTATCATTCATACAGGCCAAGAGAAAAGTATCGGAATAAACCCGTACAGTCTCAAAAGCCAACGTATTCAAGGAGGGAGTATACTCCTACAAAACCCCATAAAGGAAAGAAAAGGCAAACTTGCTTCAAATGTCGAGAAGAAGAACATTATGCTAATAAGTGTCCGATCAGAGGAAAGATAAATGAGTTGGAGATAGATCAAGAGCTGAAAAATCAGCTACTACGACTAGCTCTAACCGACTCAGAACAATCCAGCGAGGGAGAAATCCTCAAACTCCAAGAAGAATCCGATTCTTATTCTAGCACAGAATATGAATCAGAACAATAAGGGAAAAGGACGTGTGAAGGATGCATAAATGTCCTTACAAATGATCAAGAAATTCTACTCGAAGTAGTAGAAAAAGTTCAAGATCCAGAAATTCAATAGAAAATTGCTCAACGACTTAGAGATGCCATGACAATCTCTAAGCCACCTGAAAGGGAAGAAAGAAATCCCTGCAGACTCCAATCAGTTCTCCAAAGATTTGAAAAACCGAGAGAACTCACTACTCAAGATTTACAAAGAGAGATTAATAATCTCAAACAAGAGGTACAGGCGTTAAGATCTGAAACTAGGTCAGAATCTTATATGCTTCGTCAAGAAATTCTTAATCTTCAAGAAAGGCTGCCCGAACAAAGGGAAACGGCGCAACCGAACCTGGACGAAGAATATTTTCAAAGTTCCTTCGTTGGAGCCATCACCACTTCTCAATATCAAAAATGGTACGGTCTCGTTACCTTAAAAATTTATGATTTCAAAATCACACGAAAGGCTCTCATAGATACTGGAGCCGATCAAAATTGCATTCAAGAAGGCTTAATACCTACAAAGTATTTTGAAAAAACTACTGAGGGTCTTAGAGGTGCAAACAACAACAAACTTAAAATTAATTACAAACTATCAAAAGTTCATGTTTGCAATGATGAAATTTGCTTCGTAAATTCCTTCCTTTTAGTAAATGACTTAGGACAAGAGTTAATCGTAGGTACTCTTTTCATTACTCAATTATATCCTTTCAAAATAACTGAAAATGGGTTAGAGTCAAAGGCCTTAGTAAGCAAGGAAGATAAAATTTAATTTCCTTTCCCCTACTGAAATAAATAATCTTAAAAAAAAAAAATACAATTATTCAATCAATAAATGTATTAAATTATAAGAAAAAACAAATTTATTTTCTAAACGAAGAAATTTCATTCAAAAGAATAGAATAACAGATTCAAAATAAGACTGTCCAGTCTAAAATCAAAACTATACATACTCAAATAGAAAGGGAAATTTGTTCAACTATCCCTAATGCCTTTTGGAATAGGAAGCAACGCATAGTTGATCTTCCTTATGTCAAGAACTTCGAGGAGAAAAATATTCCTACGAAGGCCCGACCTATTCAAATGAATTGAGAATTACTAACATTCTGCAAAGCAAAAATCAATGATCTTTTGCAGAAGGGTCTTATTAGACCGTCAAAGAGCCCCTGGTCATGTGCGGCTTTTTACGTCAACAACCAGGCAGAAAAGGAACGTGGTGTCCGGCGACTGGTAATAAACTACAAACCCTTAAATAAGGTTTTGGAATGGATTAGATATCCAATTCCAAATAAATCAGATTTAATGCAAAGAATTTCAAATGGAAAAGTATTTTCAAAATTTGATATGAAATCAGGATTTTGGCAAATCCAGATTTCAGAAAAAGACAAGTACAAAATGGCTTTCAATGTCCCTTTCGGACAATACGAATGGAACGTTATGCCATTTGGGCTAAAAAACGCTCCATCCGAATTTCAAAAGATTATGAATGATATTTTCAATCCTTTTCAAGACTTTTCAATTGTTTATATTGACGGTGTTCTGATTTTTTCTCAAAACATCGATCAACACTTTAAGCATCTTCAAACATTTTTTACGACAGTCAAAAGAAACGGTTTAGTTGTGTCTAAACCAAAAATTAAACTTTTTCAAACAAAAATCCGTTTTCTTGTATTTGAAATTTATTTGGGTCTAATTAAACCCATTCAAAGGTCCATTGAGTTTGCCTCAAACTTTTCGGACCAAATTACAGATAAATCCCAACTACAAAGATTTTTGGGATGTGTCTGATTTTCTTCAAAATATCAGACCCATTTGCAAGCCACTCTTTGAAAGGCTAAAAAAGAATCCAAAGCCCTGAAGAACACACCAAAACAGTCCAAAAAATCAAATCCCTTGTCAAGTCAATTACGTGTTTATCGCTGATAAACCCAAGGGCTAGTTTAATAGTGGAGACCGACCCATCCGATATTGGATATGGAGGAATCCTGAAACAGTCCCTTGACAAGAAAGAATCCATTGTCCGTTTACATTCAGGAATATGGAATTCTACTAAAAAAAATTACTCAACAGTAAAGAAAGAAATACTTTCAATAGTACTTTGTGTACAAAAATTTCAAAGTGATTTAATTAACAAAAGCTTTGTTATCAAAACAGATTCAAGGGCATCTAAATTTGTTTTAGAAAACGATGTCAAGAATCTTGTGTCTAAACAAATTTTTGCTAGATGGCAGGCAATTTTATCTTGCTTCGACTTCCAAATTTTGCCTATAAGAGGGGTCGAAAACCCCTTGGCAGATTACCTCTCAAGAGAGTTCTTACTCTCAAAGAAAAATTCTCGGTAGCCAATCTCCTTCTTCCAGCAATGACCGGAAAGAAAGTGATCAAAAAAGGGAAGAAGCCCAATGCTTCTTCAAGCACACCTACGCCAATGACGTCTGACAGCTATGCAATGGATGCTGGTTTCACCTTGGTGACCAGGTCCAAAGCAAAGCTTTCTAAAAAACAAACGGAGGTTATCACTCCGGCGAGGCCTTCTGCCTCTTCAACACGGCCATCTGCCATTACTCCATCGAGACCTACTGTCTCATCCACTTCAAAGGGACCTTTTGTCCCCTCAACCTACTCGGACGCGGTTGTTCCCGTTCGATTTTCTCCAGTTCCTGAAATCAGGACCTATTTTCAAAAATCGGTGTCTATACCAGAAGCTCTGGTAGAACTAGAATACGACGACCCGAAAATCGGTGAAGTCGTTAAAAAAGCTTATCCATTGGGATTCTTTTGTATCCCAGGAGATCTTCATAAAACCAGAAGGTTTTATGAATTCATTCTAGTCGACACAAAGTCCGTTTAAATTACTCATATTCTGAGTCGCGATGATCCTTCAAAAATCGCGTATTCAAAATTAAAAATTTTCAAAGTCATGAACCCGACGTATTGGAATCAAGATCCATACACGGAGAAGATTTTTTCAAAACCTTTTGTTCCTCATTCTTACTCATGCAGAGACTATCAGATGACATGGTTCAATGTCATTTGGTATCAAAATTACGAGCACTCATGGTTTATTCAATTCTGCCAGAATGCTCATAAAATTCATTACCCATTTTGGTTCATCAAATGGTGGAAAATCTTTGGATCAGCCAAAGATATATTTCCAGTTCCAATACCGGAATCGTTCTACTACTTCACTCAAAATATATTAAAAACCCCATTTCCATTAACCATGTGCTTTTGCGTATACTTTCAAATTCCTTGGATTTTAACTTGGAATTTTCAAATTAAAGAAACCGAAGACCATATAAAACAGGTCTTCAAAACTATCAAAATCAAATGGTGGGATAAATATACTTATACCTACTCAGACATCAAAGCGGTAAAAGTCTGGCTATCTAAGAATGGCCACCTTCAGGATTTATCCAAGAAGAGGACCTCCAAATTCCTTAATTCAAAGTCGAAGCTACTCGCTACATTAGCCCAGACAACTTCAGAAGCGATGTCTTGGAGAAGAAGAAGATGAAGGCACGATTTATGATCTCAATGATCCATTTTTGGATTCTCAACACCTTTGTAAATATCATCATCAATGATTGAATAGTCGTTAAACTATTTAAAAAAAAAAAAAAAAAAAAAAAGAGGTGTCCTTTGGATTTTTATTATCTTGGTTTTTCTCTATTATTGATGTATCTTTTCCTACTTTCATCATATTTTGGATCAATATGGCATTCCTCTTTCATCAAGTTATTGATGTAAAAGGAGTTCCTATTTTCATTGAGAAATTGATGAACATGGAAAAATGTAAATATATTTATTAATTGTATTATATTAAACTAAGATGATAGAGCTCATGTAAATTGTAAGAGCTCAAGTCATTAAGCGTAGGAATGGTATCAGAGTCTCTCAATTTTTGTGAGGGATGAGGAGTTACTCAATCTTTAAGAGCGATGTTGCAGAAACCAGGAGGATGATAAGAAAATTCAGAAGAATATGGAGTATGTGATAGCTGAGCGAATAGCCCTTGTGTTCCAGATGGTAAGACGCGGGAAGCGCAGTAAGTCAGTTGGCAAGCTAGGGTGCTTAGTCATATGAAAAATTCGGAAGAAAAATCTTATCTACATCCTGACAACTTTATCAGAGACAAAACAAAGATTGACAACTTGTCAGCCACACAGTGAAGGCTCATATGTGAATTATTAGTGTCAGTAAATTATTAGTCTTTTAAATTATTAGTTTACTTATGTCTTTTCTTACTTTTAGGAAAACAGATCTTGCAGGGTCCTAGATTCAATCTTATCTCTTAGTTGGCGTTTTTCATATTTACGTTCAAATTCGAAGTCTATAAAAGGACTTCATCAATGTAAGGAGAGCATCGATCGGCCGATAGCTCTCTCTTGAATATCAATTGAAGAATTCAGAGAAAAATCATTCTACTCTATCTTTTATCTTATCTATCTTCTTATGAACGAATTTCTCAGAAAGCTCAGAAAATCAAACCATTTCAAATGTTCTACCAATGAAGAAGAAAGTTCAAATGAACATAGAAGGGGAGAAAATCTCACCATCTCAAATACTGTCAATCAAGAATATCAGATTGCCAGAATCGAAGATCAACTCAAAAATTGGACTATTCCAAAGGTATCCTAAAACTATCTACCAAATTTCAACCTTCAATTTTACTCAAAGATCATGCATCAAATTCTCAGAGAAAAACATCCCAGTCACTGTCTCCATGTCGATCTTGTCACTGTAAAACCATTGTTCAGACTTGGATTAGATATCCCAGTCCTTATCTCCTTACGAGATAAGAGACATGAAGATTTCTCAAATTTACAATTAATACATGACCAGGGGCTATTTCCGTGTTATTAATTATGATATGATATTCTATGAATTTTTTTTATGCATGTATTTCCTATTTGTTGAGTATGTTTGCTATGTCAATATGATCACGTTTATGCCATTTGAGACACCATGATGTATCATGTACGATGAGCATGAATGTGTATATAAGTCTCATAGGAAATTTATGTCATGATAAGTATGGAAGTATTATGTACATTATACTTTGAACCATGATTTTTAATGCAGGACTTCATGCATGTGGTATGTTACACAAGTATTGATTACTTTTCCAGTATGTTGTGACGTATGCCACGTTATTATATGCCCTCTTTTTTTAATTGGTTTTTGACAGTGTGAGTGTGTCTAGCCCATAGTCAGACATAAGGAATATATTAATGAGCCTACTAGCGGGGTTTATGCAATTGTATGGGAACTATGTGTAGAAAAGTAGTATGCATCAACCTTAACTGAAAAGAAAGATAGAACCTAAGAAATAGTATATTCGTGGTGTTTACGAGGTTTTTTTATTACATATTCGTCGTGTTTACAAGATTTATGAACTTTTTAATCCATGAAATTTTTAAAGATAAAATATTTTTAATAATTTTCTTATTTAAAAAAAGACATAAGGTAATTATTTTAATTTTTGTAGCATATTTTATTATAGTTATTGATTATAAATTTAAAAGGAAAGTAAGTACGGCTAACATTTTAGTTACGTTTATAATTCAATTATACATCAAATTAATAACAATACCGATCACGTGCCAGTTCATTCACTATTGTTACGTTTATAATTCAATTATACATCAAATTAATAACAATACCGATCACGTGCCAGTTCATTCACTATTTCCGTTGTCATTGATTTTCTAAAAACGGAAAGAAAAAAAGGAAAAAAAAAAAACAGCACAATTGTTTGGAAAGACCTATTTTGTAGACTTTTCTCAATTGAAGAATAATAGGATAGTATGGATCCACATCAAGCTACTTTTATATGTAGATTTAAATTTCTTAAAATATATTATTTGTTGTGAGAGTGAAAGCAAATTATGTAAGTAAAAAAAAAATAAATTATATTTTATTGAAAATTTTAAGTTCTTTTCGACTAATTAATCATCATTTTTTTTTTTTTTTTGTTATATTTATGAAAAAAAGGAGTGAAAATTAAATGAAAGGTAAAAAACAACTAACATTTTTTCTAAAAATTTAGTTAAATTTAATAAAATTCAAAATTTATGGTGAAAATTTATCCATCATTAAATAGATTATTGGTTAAATTAGATAGATTATTTGAGGTAGGGGTGTACATGGTTTGGGTTTGGTTGAGGGGTTTTTTTGGACCCAACCCAAAAGTTTGAGTTTGTTGGATGGGTAACCCAACCCAAAAATTTTCACAACCCAATCCAACCCTCTATTTTAGGGTTGGGTTCGGGTTCCAACTTTTTTTTTATTTAAATTTAACTAAACCTCCCTAAAAAGATGCCACATAACTAACGTTGCCACCTATCTAGCCACAATTAATGGAGTGCAGAAAGTGTGCATAGTGCAAGTATTCGTGCAAAGAGTAGTAAAAGGTTAGAGATGAGTTTGAGAGACAAAGTCTCCGACTCACAGTCAAACGGTAGACGCCAGACACCAGACGTGTACAGCATCGCAGGACGTAGTGACAGATAATACAACGTGGGCTTCAATTTTGGGCTTCGGCCCCGTTCGAGTTGACTTAATCAACCCAAACCCGACATCCCATTCAACCCAACCCAACCCAACCGTTATAATTCAGGTTGGGTCAGGTTGGATTTTCGAGTTTTCGGGTTAGATGTACCCTCTCAATCTTAGGTTTAAATTATACCTTTCAACTTGTAAAGAGTGAGATATCTAATAAATATAGGAGTTTGTTAGACGAACACAAGGTCTCCTCGCCACAATGGTATGAACTCTCCACAATGGAGTTAGTATTCTTCACTTATAAACCCATGATCATTCCCTAAATTAGCCGATGTGGGACTTCCATCATCCAACACCTCCCTTCGAACAAAGTGCGCCTCCTCTTAATCGAGGCTCGACTTCTTTAGAGTCTTAGTCATTTTTTACTGCCTTCGAGGAGGCTTGCCGATGTGGGACTTGCGCCTCCCCTTAATCGAGGCTCGACTTCTTTAGAGTCTTAGTCATTTTTGACTGCCTTCGAGGAGGCTTGCCGATGTGGGACTTCCATCATCCAACACCTCCCTTCGAACAAAGTGCGCCTCCCCTTAATCGAGGCACTTCCATCATCCAACACCTCCCTTCGAACAAAGTGCGCCTCCCCTTAATCGAGGCTCGACTTCTTTAGAGTCTTAGTCATTTTTTACTGCCTTCGAGGAGGCTTGGCTCCTTTTCCATCCAACACCTCCCTTCGAACAAAGTGCGCCTCCCCTTAATCGAGGCTCGACTTCTTTAGAGTCTTAGTCATTTTTTACTGCCTTCGAGGAGGCTTGACTCCTTTTCCATCCAACACCTCCTTTCGAACAAAGTGCGCCTCCCCTTAATCGAAAGGCTTGGCTCCTTTTCCATCCAACACCTCCCTTCGAACAAAGTGCGCCTCCCCTTAATCGAGGCTCGACTTCTTTAGAGTCTTAGTCATTTTTTACTGCCTTCGAGGAGGCTTGACTCCTTTTCTTTTGGAGTTCTTTGTTCGATATTTGAGGAGGCTCGACTTCTTTAGAGTCTTAGTCATTTTTTACTGCCTTCGAGGAGGCTTGGCTCATTTTCTTTTGGTTGGCACGACTAAGTTTAGGGCATGGCTCATATACTATGTTAGACGAACACGACTCTCCACAATGGTATGATATTGTCCACTTTGACCATAAGATCTCATGACTTTGCTTTGGGCTTCCCCAAAAGGCCTCACACCAATGGAGTTAGTATTCTTCACTTATAATGGAGTTAGTATTCTTCACTTATAAACCCATTGATGATTCCCTAAATTAGCTGATGTGAGACTTCCATCATCCAACATAGTTAATTATATTAGAAATCTTAGGATAAGTTGATTTCATATAAATTTCAATTATGTTTTTATTTATCCTAAATGACTATTTTAAAATTCTGAAGTTATTTTGAAATTATTTTGAAAATGTAATGTAACCACACAAATACTAATAATAAAATAAAGGGAAAAAAAAAAATAACCCACCACCTCTCCTTTAATCCCTCTGCTCCTTTCTTAAAATACCTCTCCCATTCCGTATAATTCAACAAAAAAAAAAAAAAAAAAAAAAAACAACCTGAAAACAAAGATAGTTTTATACAAATTTATCTGAGGATGTTCCAAGAAATTGTATTAGTTAAATTCTTTTATCCTTATTTTATTACATTTTAGTTAGAAATCAAATAATAATAACCATTATTATGTAAATTGCATACAAATCATTTTTATGAAAGAAAAGAAAATCATGAAAATGGTCATGCAACAGAATTTAAAAAAAAAAAAAAAAAAAAAAAAAATTGCTTCATGATATTTTAGAAAAGAAAAAAAATTAGAAACCATTGAAAATGGCGAAAAATACTTTAAATAATAATAATAATAAAATATAAAAAATAAAATAAGAGAATGAGAGAGATGCATGATACATAGTCAATTGTGAGGAAAGAAAAGAAAATATGAATCCATTGAGAATGGCCAAAAGTAATAAAAAAAAAAAAAAAAAAAAAAAAAAAAAAAACAAAGAATGTAATACCCAAAGAAAGAAAAATAGAAATAGAAAAAAAAAAAATATGAAAAGTCGAGAGAGGGGTAAATAGGTAAATTTGCCCCTCCAACCACCTAAGGGGTCCAAAGGAAACCCATGAGTCCTCTAAAAGAGAAATAGTGAGAGAAAGGGGTAAAGAGAACCTAGAGAGAGAAGAAGGGATGATCGGCTGGAAGACTCACCGAAAACTACCGTCGAAGTCTATTCCGGTGAAGATCATGATGCAAGGAGGTGAAGATCATGGTGCAAGGAGACTTTCTTGGAAGGGAAAAGAGAAGGTGGGTGGCCGGAGTCCCATTTTTCATCAAGAAATCGGAAAACCCACAAGGTAAGGATCTTGAACGTTTTCTCAGATCTACGGTTTTCCTTTGTGAATCAAGATCTGAAATCTTGATATATTCATCTAGGAACAACTCTACGCATGATCTGTGAAGAAGTTTGGCCGAGATCTCAACCTGAAGGCGGAGGTCCGAGAATCGTCCGAGAACGGTGAGCGAACTTCCGACGCTCTTAACTAGTCCAGTAGTCAAGAAAAAATATAACAAAAAAATACTAGGACGTAGCCCGTAACACGATCTAGAACTTTGCCGAAGGAATCATATCGATCCGATCTACGGATCGAAAGATATGAAAATCGGAAAAGGGGACTGTGTTTCAGTTTTCAGAGGACAGAGAAAAAAGAAGAAAGAAAGAAAAAAAAGAGGGGCGGCCGGCGAGCGGCGGAGGGCGGCGACAGGCGCCGGACACGCGTCGACCATCGGCTAGAGCAACGCAGCTCCATCGAGGCATCGACACGTGTCGTCTGCAAGCTGGGCCGAACCGCATACGTGAGCTGAGCCGACCGGACCGGCCGACCCACGACAACGCTGAAGCGGGAGTGCAGCCTGCGACTAGCGCCTTCCCACGCACGTGTCCACGCACTCCCAGCGCGCTGCTGGCGCGTGAGTGCACGTGGAACGGCCAATTTGGCCCTGTTGCTTTCTGTTTGCTCGATTTTTGTCCCGATTCCAGTTCTAATACTGTTTTTACGTGAATAGGGACCTAATTTAAAGAAATCAGTATTTTTGGACCCCTCACGGGCAAAGAAACGCTAGCAAAAAGGGCACGCGTCAACCAGGTAAGTCACCACCCAGTATTTAAG
Organism: Cucurbita pepo subsp. pepo; assembly: GCF_057944985.1. Classification (NCBI taxonomy): domain Eukaryota; kingdom Viridiplantae; phylum Streptophyta; class Magnoliopsida; order Cucurbitales; family Cucurbitaceae; genus Cucurbita; species Cucurbita pepo. Next base: position 6,071,167 of record NC_141817.1, read on the forward strand.
AAGAAATACTTGTAGGATTCGCTTGGTTTGCATGCATGTTAGTAGTTCTGCTTCAGATTAGCTCTCCATGTAAAGTATTAGTCAAATTAATTGTTATGTTTGTATTGGGTGAATTACATGAGTGTTGCCTTTAAGCTTCCGCCGTATGTATGCATGCGTTTAATTTATGTTAGAATTGTGTATGTCGTGTTCCGGGTGCTTGATGGACGAATTCGCCCCATTGAGCGCGAACTTGTGCTTTGGGTGCTTGATGGAGGTCATCGCCCCATTGAGCCGGTATGCCTAGTTTGCATGAATTATTCATGAAGGAAGACGGAGTTAGTTCAGATCGGAAGACAGCATTCTAGTGTGCGTCAAAAATAATAAGATTTATAGTTTTGGACGTATTTATTTCATTTTATGATTAATTATAAATTACCAGAAAAATACCTTTGTAAAGATGGTTTAAAATTAGGCAGGTTTAGTCAAGAAACCAAGTTCATTTTAGTTAGGAAGTTTTAAAAATCTAAAGAAAATAGAAAAGAATGGATAATCTAATCGAAATCTAGAAAACTCATGCAGCCATAGGAAGGACATGTTTCAGGAAGGGGCGAAGACATGTGTCAAATCGCCAATGGAAGACTGCGTCTAACCAAGAGAGTAGCACACCGCGAGAGGAATGGAGCGACGCTTCTTGCACCAAACGGTGATGCGTGTCTCGAAGACTCGACCCGACTCGATAACCAGCTCTGTCTACTTGTCAAGCCAACCCAAACTGCTCATTAGACCCGTGACTCGTGTATCACACGAGTGTGCCACATGTCATTACGAGAATAAACGAAGGAATTTCATGCTCACAAACGATCGAATGCAATCCCTTGGAGTCAATGAGTGAATCAAAGGGTGTCACATGTCAGAATGTGGACGAACATATTCTTCCCCTAAGCGCGTTCATCCTCGCATGTGCAATGTGTTGGCTTTTTGGTCTTGATCTCATTTTACTTAATTTCAATCCATTAATTGATTGATGTTTTGTTGATAACAAATCTAGTTTTAATTATTAACTATTTTCAGTATTTTGAACTATCCACAATATAAGGTTGGGAATATTGATTTCGACGACTTTTCACTTACTCAAATCAGAGCTAAAACGAAGAAATTACAGTCGAGACAACATACCCGACGTGATGATGTGACATCAAAATCAAAATGATGGACAAATCAAAGTATATTAAAGTGTGACACTTCTAATTTTGGAAGAGTAACAAATAGTAGAGTTTTTCTTATTATTATATTTTTAAATAAATTATTTTTACAAAATATAAATTTGAATCTAACCGTAATTCATATCGATTTTTATTATTACTATATTATATTATTATATTTTAAAATTTTTGTGGTTATTCACGTAGTTTTTATTATTATATTAGTATTATATTTATAATGAATTTTGAAATTTTAATTTAACTGTTACTCACGTAACGTTTTATTATTATTATATCATTATATTTATAATAAATTTTGAATTTGTCATTTGACCGTTACTCACATTGGTTTTTATTATTTTTATATTATATTATTATTATATTTAAAAATTTTAAATAAATGAATTTGGAAAATTTTCTTATTTATTTACTTTTAATCTCCACCTTTACTCCTAACACAATCCAAGGGTCAATATTAATTCCTATATTTTACCACTTTTCTTCTCTCTATAAACTCATCATCTTTCCCACATCCTCAACACAACTCCCATAAATTCTCCAATTCTCATTTGTTCAACTCCTATAAATTCTCCAATCCTCATATGTTCAAAGTCTGGATGGTTTATTGCTCTCTCCAAGCTTCCAATTTTATTTTTATTATCTTATTCTTGATTTTTTTTTTTTTTTTTATTGTGAGAAAATAGTTGTGAGTGCTTCAAATTGTAAATCTAGTCTTGGAGAGAGTTGTGGTGTGTTACTACCAAATTCAAATAGTTTGATCCTGTGCCATAGAAAGGATTGAGTTTGCTCTTGAACTCGTAAAAAGAGCGGTGCAGCGGTTTGCTCTGATTCGTGGGAAGAGTCGAGAAAGTTGTTTATTCAAATTTCCAAGAGGTGCTTGGGGAGTGGAGTAGGTCGAGTTTGACCGAACCACTATAAAACTACGGTGTCATATTTTCTAACTCTTTCCTATTTAATTTCAAAATTATTATTATGATTTATTGCATGTTCTACTTATTATTGTTTTGACTTGAATTATTTTGTTTTAGTAATTATCATATTCTACTTATTTGTAAAAAGTTTCCTCATTAGAAAAATTAATCACGTTTAAACACTTTACACTTTTATTATTAAAACCTTATCCACCCCCCCCCCCCCTAGGGTTGCCATATCGATCCAACAATTGGTATTAGAGCGGGTTGCTCTTATAGATTTTTTATCTAAACTTTATTGTTCGAGCTTATGGGAAACCTACGTGTTAAAAATGGTTTTAGTGAAGGACAATCAACTTCTAAGCCCCTTATTCTGATGGAACAAATTATATATGCTGGAAAGCTAGAATGAAAATTTATTTGCAATCGGTTGATTATCAATTGTGGTTAAATGTTAGTAATGGTCCTTACATCCCAATAAAAATTGTTAATAATATTGAGGTGCCTAAATTAGAAGAGGAATTTGATGAGCATGATATGAAAAGATGTTCTTTGAATGCTAGTGCTATCAATTGTCTTTATTGTGCCTTAAGTAATGATGAATTTAATAGAGTATGTATGTGGTTTTCGGCATATGAAATTTGAAAAACTGTTGGAGTAACTCATGAGGGAACAATCAAGTTAAAGAAACAAAAATTAGCATGTTAGTTCATAATTATAAACTATTTAAAATGGATGAAAATGAACCTATTGGTGATATGTTTACTAGATTTACTAATATTCTAAATGTTTTGAAAAATCTTGGAAAAGTATATTCTACTTCCGAAAATGTAAGAAAAATTCTTAGGTCTCTACCTAAAAGTTGGGAGGCAAAAGTGACGGCGATTCAAGAAGCAAAGGATCTCACAAAACTTCCTTTGGATGAACTTGTTGGTTCTCTCATAACACACGAGATTACCATGAAGGGGCACATAGAGAAGAATCCAAAAAGAAGAAAGGTATAGCCCTAAAGTCCATCAAGGTTGACTCTGAAGATGAGGACGTTCTTGATGAAGATGATGTCGCCTACTTCACATGTAAGTATAAAAATTTTATTAGAAGGAAGAAACAATTCAAGAAACATTTCACCAACCAAAAAGAGTCGAAAGGTGAAAAGAGCAAAAACGATGAGGAAATATATTATGAATGTAAAAAGTCGGGTCATATAAGAATGGATTGTCCTCTCCTCAAATCATCTAAGAAATCCAAGAAGAAAGCAATGAAGGCTACTTGGGATGATAGTGATGAAAGTGCAAGTGGAAGTGATGAAGAAGTAGCAAATTTTTGCTTCATGGCTCAAAGTGACAGACAGGATTAACAAGAAGATGAGGTAATTCTTGAATCTCTTTCTTACCATAAATTATTTAAAGTTGTTGATGAGATCAAATTGATTTAGAAAAACTTAGTTCAAGTATATTGTGCTTAAAAAGAAATATAAACTTCAATAATTGAAAATAAGTCTTTATTAAATAAAATTTCTTGCTTAAAAAAAGAATGGTCATAATATTGGTAAAATTGATGTACTTTGTGAAAAACATGTTTTTGATTGTGAGTAGAAAATGCATTAATTGATAAAGTTAAGTTTCTTGAGCATGATTGTTGTGAAAAAGATAAATTAATTAAATTGATCAAAGAGAATGAATCAAATAATTTGCAACAACTTGGCGGGAGAGGCTATTAAAAGGTTAACAATAGTTGCTAAAAAATTAGACAAAATACTTAAGGAGGTAAGTCATAGGGTGATAAAAGAATATTAGGCTATATTAATGAATGTTCTACACCTTCAAATTCTAAAACAATATTTGTAAAAGCATCCCCTTATCATGTCTAAGTCTAACTCATGTAAATTTGTATTTAAGTATGATAAATCTAGATCTGTGCCTATATGTCATTATTGTGGTGTTGAAGGTCATATTAGACCTAAGTGCCTTAAATTGAAAAATTCTCAAAATATTCGTTCAAGAATAAAATTTTCTCAAAACATAAAGTTCAACAATGTCTTAAGAAGTAATTTTTCTATTAAAAATAGAACACATAAGCTTAGTCCAAAAAATAAATTTTTGCATGATGTTGTTTGTTTCTCATATGGTAAGTTTGGACATAAAGATTATTCTTGTTACTTATCTAAATACAATGTCTTTAATATGAATGCAAACATGAAATAGATTCCTAAATTTGTGAAGACTAACTTCCTAGGACCCAAACAAATATGGGTACCAAAAGGTCAATTTTGAATATCTTTGTTTTTAGGTTTGTTTGAAAGTCTCCAAGAAAAATAAGTGGTACTTGTAGAATGGTTGCTCAAGACACATTACGGGTAATCAATCCAAGTTTGTGAATCTTTCCCAGAAGGATGGTGGCTTAGTAACCTTTGGTGATAAAAAGGGTAAAATAATTGGTAAGAGTACTATAGGTAATGGCTCTTGTACTTTCATCGAAAATGTATTGTTAGTTGATGGTCTAAAGCATGACTTACTTAGCCTGAGTGAATTATGTGATAAAGGTTTTAGTTGTATTTGATAAGAATAATTGCATAATTTAAAATGCTAGTGATAGAAAAGTTTTGTTGATAGGAAATAGAGATGATAATGTGTATACTATTGATTTATATTATTGTCCTACAAATGACAAATGTCCTTCGGTTTTGCTTGATAATTCTTGGCTATGGCATAGAAGACTAGGATATGCTAGTATGCACTTGATTTCAAATATTTCAAAAAATTCATTACTTAGAGGTTTTCTTCAATTTAAATTTGAAAAAGATAAAATATGTGATGCTTGTCAAATAGGTAAGCAAGCTAAGTCTTCCTTCAAATCTAAAAATTTAATTTCTACCGCTAGACCTCTTCAACTATTACATATGTACTTATTTGGCCCTTCTAAAATAGCTAGCTATGGAGGAAATTATTATGCTCGGGTGATAGTTGATGATTTTTCAAGATTTACTTGGGTTTTGATGATAAAACATAATAATGATGTTTTGAAAAGATTTGCTAGTTTTGTAGAAAGAGTTCAAAATGAAAAAGGTTTTTTAATTTACCATGGAGAAGAATCTGATAGTATTGCATTTGAAAATTTTGTGAAGATAATGGTTTTTCTCATGACTTCTCATGTACAAGGACTCCTCAACAAAACGGTGTGGTTGAAAAGAAAAATCGTACTTTACAAGAATTTGCTAGATCAATGTTAAATGAGTATGATTTACCTAAATACTTTTAGGCGGAAGCCTAATACTCTTTGTTATATTTTAAATAGAGTTTTAATTAGACCTTCATTGGATAAAACTCCTTATGAACTTTGAAATAACAAAATTCTAAATGTTGGGTATTTCAAAGTTTTTGGTGGTAAATGTTTTATTTTGAACAGCAAAGAAAAGCTTAAAAATTTGATCAAAAAACTGATATTGGTATTTTGCTTGGTTATTCATCTACTAATAGAGTTTTCAATAAGTGAACTTTAGTTATTGAAGAATCTATGCAGACGTAGTAGTGATGATTTAGAAAGAAATTTTTGGAGATTTATTTGTTAGTGACAAAGAAAATGGTTTCAAGAAGAAGTGAGCTTAAAGGAAGAAGGTTCTTCATCAATGCCAAAAGAATGGAGGTATGCCTTATCTCATCCCAAGGACTTAATTCTTGGTGATCTCGAACAAGGTGTGAAAACTCGTTCTTCTATTAATTTATTTAATAATCTTGCTTTTGTTTCTCAAATTGAACCAAAAAGTCTTAAAGATGCCGAAAATGATGAGTTTTGGATTTTAGTTGTGTGCAAGAAGAACTAAATCAATTTGAAAGGAACAAAGTAATTAATCTGTATGCCCTCTACTACTTTTATTATTGAAACCAAATGGATTTTTAGAAATAAAATGGATGAGAATGGGAATATGAAATAAAGCGAGGCTTGTAGCTCAAGGTTATTGTCAGGAGTAAGGCATAGATTATGAATAAACTTTTACACCCGTTGCTAGATTAGAAACTATTAGAATGGTACTTGCTTTTGCTTCTTACAAAAATTGTATTGTATTAAATGGATGGGAAAAATGCATTTTTGAATGGTTATATTATGGAGGAAGTTTATGTAGAACAACCTCCCGGATTTGAAAATGCTGAATTTCCTGATCATGTCTATAAGTTGAAAAACTCTTTATGGCTTAAAACAAGCTCCAAGAGCTTGGTATGATAAACTTAGTAATTTTCTTATCGAGAATGATTTTAAAATGAGTAAACTCGACACCACACTCTTTATTAAGATTAAAGAAAACGATATGTTATTAGTGCAAATACATGTGGATGATATTATATTTGGTTCTACTAATCCTTCTTTATGTGAAGAATTTTCTAAATGTATGCATAGTGAGTTTGAGATGAGTACGATGGAAGAACTTAGTTTCTTTCTTAGACTTCAAATCAAACAACTCAAGGATGGTATCTTTATCAATAAAGAGAAATACACTAAAGATTTGCTCAAAAAATTCAAGTTCAATGAAGGTAAGATTACAAAAACTCCCATGAGCACATCCACTAAGCTTGATAAGGATGAAAAAGGTAAAAGCGTGGATATTAAAGCTTATCGAGGTATGATTGGATCTTTACTTTACTTGACCGCTAGTAGACCCTATATTATGTTTAGTGTATGTCTTTGTGCTAGGTTTCAATCTTGTCCTAAGGAATCTCATTTACATGCAGTTAAAAGAATATTTAAATATTTGCTTCGAACTATTGATTTAGGATTGTGTATCGTAGAAATATTGAATTTTAAATTGGAAGAATATTCTGATGCGGATTTTGCCGAAAGCTTACTTGATCGTAAAAGTACTAGTGGAATTTGTCAATTTCTTGGTAGTTCCTTAGTTTCTTGGTTTAGTAAAAAGCAAAATCCGATTGTCTTATCTACTACCGGAATATATTTCGGTTGCTAGTGTTGTGCTCAAATTCTTTGGATGAAACAAACTCTTTGTGATTTCGGATTAAAATTTGATAGTGTGCCTATATCTTGTGATAATACAAAGTGCTATTAATTAACCAAAAATCCTATTCATCATTCTAGAACTAAACATATTGACATTAAACATCATCTTATTAAAGAGTACGTGCAAAATGGACATATTATTCTTGATTTTGTAAACCCTAATAATCAACTGCCCATATTTTTTACCAAGACTTTGAATGAAGAAAATTTTTGCAAAAATAGACTTCAGCTTGGTATTATTAGTTGTGTTATATCTTGAATTTTATAATTTTGTTTATAATTTTTGAAGGAATGTTTTTAGAGGAGCATTGTGTCATTCTTCTGTATTATTTTTCAATTGTTATTTTTTATGATTACAAAGGGGAGAAAATTAAGAAAAATTATGCTCTAAATTTGTTGTTTTGTAATTTATGAATCATTTACTTGGTGTGATGTTTCATACTTTCTTTAGGCATTAATATAGGGGGAGAATATGCTCTTAGGTGAAATTTATGATAATATATTAGCATAGATTGATATTATTACATGGACAGTGTATTACCTTTGTTTTTATAAATTTTTTTGAAATAGTTTGTCATCATACAAAACTGGGAGATTGTTGGCTTTTTGTCTCATTTTAATTAATTTCAATTAATTAATTGAATGATGTTGTGAGGATAACAAATCTACTCTTAATTATTAACTATATTTTCAGTCTTTTGAACTGTCCACAGTAAAAGGTTGGGAATAACAATTTCAACCACTTTTCAATTACTCAAATCAAAGCTAAAACAAAGAAATTACCGTCAAGGCAACCTACACAGCTAAAACGAAGAAATTACAGTCAAGGCAACCTACATGACGTGATGATATGACAGCAAAATCAAAATGATGGACAAATAGAAGTATATCAAATATTACCCTTATAATTTTGAAAGAGTAACAAATAGTGGAGATTTTCTTATTATTATATTTTTAAAAAATATAAATTTGAATTTAACCGTTACTCACATCGATTTTTATTATTACTATATTATATTATTATATTTTAAAATTTTAGTGGTTATTCACATCGTTTTTATTATTATTATATTATTATATCTATAATAAATTTTGAAATTTTAATTTAATCATTACTTACATAACTTTTTATTATTATATTATTATTATATTTATAATAAATTTTGAATTTGTCATTTGACCGTACTCACATCAGTTTTTATTATTTTTGTATTATATTTAAAAAAATTTAAATAAATGAATTTGGAAAATTTTGTTATTTATTTACTTTTAATCTCTACCTTCCATTACTCTAACACAATCCAATAGTCAATATTAATTCCTACATTTTGCTACTTTTCTTATCTATATAAACTCATCATTTTCGATGCACAACTTCCATACATTCTCCGATCCTCATTTGTTCAAAGTCTTCATTGTTTATTGTTATCTCCAAACTTCCAATTTTATTTTTATTCATCTTATTATTGGGATAGATTTCTTTTGTATGGTGAAAAAATAGTTGTGAGTGTTTCAAATTGTAAATCTACTCTTTGATAGAGTTGTGGTGTGTTACTACCAAATTCAAATATTTGTACCGGTTTGATCCTCCGCCGTGTAAAGGATTGAGTTTGCTCTTAAACTCGTAAAAAGAACGGTGTAGCGGTTTGGCTCTGATTCATGGAAAGAGTCGAGACAATTGTTTATTCAAATTCCCAAGAGGCGCTTGGGGAGTGGAGTAAGTCAAGTTTGACCAAACCACTATAAAACTACGGTGTTATATTTTCTAACTCTTTCCTATTTAATTTCAAAATTATTATTGTGATTTATTGCATGTTCTACTTGATTATTGTTTTGACTTAATTATTTTATTCTAGTAATTATCATTATTATCTTCTATTGTTGGTAAAAAGCTTCATGGTTGGTAAAAAGTTTCATCATTAGAAAAATTAATCACGGTTTAAACACTTTTATTATTATAACCCTATTCACCCCCTCCCCCCTTCCTCCTCTAGGGTTGCCATATCGATCCAACACAATGTGTGTTGGTAGCTTCTCCTTCGCATGTGTAGGCACGTAACAGCACATGAGAGGTGCTTTTAGATTTTTCGACAAGACTAACCTTAATTTAACTTGAAATATTATCTTCTAGAGATATTTTAGAAATTTTGGAGCTCCTAACACATGAAAAGTCTAATTCGAGAAGACATGTGTCATCCAAGTAAATAGTCACACGGACTTTAGACAAGTAATACTTGTAGGGATCATTGGGACGCGCTAGCGTACATGCATTCTTTAACTTAGGTGGTAAGAATATGCATGTTTAGAAGTATAGAAGGGCAAAATTACCGTTGTGCCCCTATGTCACGACCCAATTTTTCTTAGACTCGAGCTGCAACTATCTTTAAAAACATAAAAGACTAAATAAAAAGGACGATAAAAAAAAAGTTCGTGTTTAAAATAAAACAGAAATATATTTAAAAATTTGAAATAAAGTTGGAATATATTGGGTGGGTTTCGTAAATAAAACAACTTAAAATATTAAAACATTAAAACGGTGAAAACATGCTACGTAGGATACCTACTCTTGACTTACTTCCATTCTCAATCAGATCCTTCTTGTCACCTAAAACACATGAGTTCTCAACTAGCTCCTTCTTGTCACCTAAAAAGCATGAAAAAGCTTAATGAGTATAAAGACTCAATAAGTAGCCTACATGTAGGCTCTTCATAGTATCCTTAGTATGTTAGGGTACCCTACTCTTTTTTTGACTTGTTCTTGTCCTAAAAATTTAGATTCTTAGATTCTGCTCTCGAGTTCTTGTCATCGTTTTACCCAAAGACCTTAGTCATGGATTATGAGTTATAAATCTTGATTCTAATTTACGGACCTTAGTTCTAAGGTTCTATTTTTCTTATTCTAGTTCTCATGATTCATATCCTTGTCCTTATTCTTATTTTATGTTATTGTCCTAGGTTCTTGTTTCTTGCGTGGTACCTAGCTATCTTCGTGTCTTAATGGACTTGTCTTATGTAGTGCTACTTTAGGGCATGGTATATTTGTATCTCTTGTTTCTTACTTTATGCTTTATGGTCGATTATAGCTTATTATGAGGTAACATCTTGGTTTAGTTTCTAAACTTAATCCAAATGACTTGAAACTCCAATAACGTGAAAAAAAAAACAAAAAAAAAAAAACTCCAAAATGATCCAAAATGGTAAGCTAGAGTCATAAAGGTTGAATTAGGCCATGAATTAGATTACTGAACTGGGTCGATGCAGGTTTAGAAGTTAGGTCGTTGGCAACCAATTAAGCCATAGATATGCTATGGGCGAGACTATAAAGATCGTTAGATTGACCTAGTAGTTGCAATGCGAGCTGGAGTGGTCTAGGCTATGGTAGAAAGATGGTAGGGAGAGAGACATAGAGAAATAAAGAGAATTGCAGGAAAATATAGTTTATAGGTATAGATATCAATTTCTATCTACATATTTAGAATACTAATATTTTTAGATTCTTTTTCAAGTTCAAAAAGTTCAGGTACTATTACGAGAGGTATTATTAAAATAAATTATAAAGTTTGGAAGTATTTTCTATAATTTAACTTAAAATATATGTCACCTTTCAATTTAAATATAAATATGCTATTTGCATATAATTATAAATAATTAATAATTTAGCATATAATTATAAATAATTAATAATTTAAGGTGGGTTTATTCAATGATGAAATGATAAAATATATATATATATATATATTATTAAATAAAAATGATTTTTTATAAAATTTTAGTATTTTTTTTATTGAAAATATATTTTTAGAAAAAGGTTTAAATGAAAAATCTTTGGAAGGGGCCCACAGGTTTTTTTTATGAATTGATTATTGAAAAAGAGGGTGTGAGGGAATGGGAACAATTTAGATTCGCAATAATCTATTTTCAGAAAACTGTAAAAAGTAAATATTTTCATTTTAACCTTAAAAACTATATATTTAATTATATTTAATTACACAAATAATTATCTAAAAATATATATTATTTAGAAAACAAGGTAATTCAAATAAAAGCTGTCCGGATGCGTCTGCAGCGTCTCACTGTAAAACGCGTACTCCATGAAATTTAGCCCCCACTTTCTGGCCGGGGATAATCCTATCTGCTGATTCACGGCCGTTACGGAGGCGGACGTAGCGGTGCGGCGGTGTTTTGTTGGTTTCGCCTTATCATTTCAGTCCTTCATGCCTAACTTCCACCGCCTCTTCCGAGTTCTGTTGATGTTTTTCACTCTCTTAGGTTTGCTTTCTTGTTCTTGGTTGTTTGGCTGCTCGGAAACTGCGGCAAATGCTTTGGAACTTGTTTCTTGTTTATTTTAATCGGATATTCAAGAAAGAATGTAGAAATTTTTGTTACGGGAGTTGTGAGTGTGTCATCGAGTGAGATTCTGTGTTTGTTTCTTGAATTCAGTGAGTTGCAGAGGATTGTAGTTCTTTCTGGTTTCCTTCTGCTTTTTTTTTTTTTCTCTACAGATTGTAACGATTAGTTGATTATAATTCCGTTTTTGTAGCATATTCTTTGTCTTTTACGAATTTCTGTTCTCCAGTGAATAATTACGAAATTGAGATGCCCTGTAAGTATCAATTTAAGATTCGTTCCTCTTTCAACGTTTTGGCTGTTCTTGAATTCGGATTGTGTTTTTTTTCAGGTTCAGTAATCCGAACCATGAGTGTTGGAATTGGAATTAACTACGGCCAGATCGCTAATAATCTGCCGTCTCCATCACGCGTCGCCATTCTTCTCCAAAGTCTAAACATCAGTAGAGTAAAATTGTACGACGCAGACCCTAATGTCTTGTTTGCATTCTCCAGGAGTGATGTGAATTTCATTATAGGACTTGGTAATGAATATCTTCAGAACATGTCCGATCCCGAGGAAGCCCTAGCTTGGGTTCAACAAAATGTTCAAACACACATCTCTCAGACTCAAATCACTTGCATCACAGTTGGCAATGAAGTTTTCAACTCCAATGATTCCCAATTAAGGTCTAATCTTCTTCCTGCAATGCAATCTGTTTATAACGCGCTTGTTAATCTTGGGCTGGATAAGCAGGTTTCTGTTACCACAGCTCATTCTCTTAATATCCTAGCCAACTCTTTCCCTCCGTCGGCTGGGACATTCAAGCCGGATCTTGCTGAATTCATACAGCCAATTCTCAATTTCCACTCGATGGTTAAGTCACCTTTTCTTATAAATGCATATCCCTTTTTTGCATACAAGGATAGCCCTGCCCAAGTTCCCCTAGAATATGTGCTTTTCCAGCCTAACCAAGGGATGACTGATCCCATTACAAATTTTCACTATGACAATATGCTGTATGCTCAAATCGATGCGGTTTATGCTGCCATCAAAGCCATGGGACATACAGATATCCAAGTCCAAGTCTCTGAGACTGGTTGGCCATCTCAGGGCGATATGAATGAGGTCGGTGCTACACCAGAGAACGCAGGGTTGTATAATGGTAATTTGCTAAGAAGAATTCAGAGTGGACAAGGAACCCCGGCAAAACCATCAGTTCCAATCGATATCTATGTTTTCGCTTTGTTTAACGAGGATTTGAAGCCCGGTCCAGCATCGGAGAGAAACTATGGTCTTTACTATCCTGATGGTACACCAGTTTATAACATTGGATTGCAGGGGTATCTCCCGGAGTTGTTGTATTCATCGTCCAAAAGAAATGTAAGAACACCATTTATTTTGTTTTGCAATTCCTATTACTGTTTCTACATTATTGTATAAAGTATCTGATTTGTGAATAATTTATTTGCAGGTTTTCTCAGTTTTGAGCTTGCTTCTTATATTCATAGCCTATCAATTAATAATGAGACAGTAAAAGTATAGATAGTAGAAATTCTTATTCTTAGCATGATGTGTTTTATAGAGGAGCCCGTACAGATAGATCCCTTCAGCTGCTGCACCTAACCATCCATCTGTATTATATGTTTACTTCCTATCCCATCATCAATTTGGTTCATTGGATGAGTTCTTTTTGTAGTTTCTCACAGCAATAAAGTATTATCATTTCATTATGAAGCTTTTTCACTGTCTTGAATTGAAATAATATTGTGCTCCAGAAGAAGAACCGGTTTCTTTTTCTTCAACTCTTTGCAGCTTCATTTAGGTCTGATATAGTAAATCTCACAAAACTCAAAGGTACTCATATCGGAAAAGGGTACTAAACACACACCTGGGAAGCCAAATTTGAAACTGCAAAAATGCTGAGGATGGTTGACTACTTTAGGGAATGATCACGGATTTATAGGTAATGGTTGACTACTTTAGGGAATGATCACGGATTTATAGGTAAGGAATGCATCTCCAGCAGTATGGGAGATGTATGAGATCGGACATGTAGTATCTTATTCCTAACCAAAAAAATAAAAAAATAAAAATAAATAAATAGACATCTGGGGAAGGTTTTGAACAGCTCTCATCACAAATTGTGGACACCCCACCTTCGTCTTTTTTCCTTGCAGGAACAGAAGGTGGGCATCAGCTTCTGGCCCTTTTGGTGGAGTGATCTCATACGTGGCGGGGCCAAGTGATTGAAGTAGTAAGGGTCAGCCTTCTTGGGCCTGCCTCTGTTTTCCTTTTTGATAAGTTTGATATTTACTTTTTGAATTGTGTCATCTTAGGAGAAAGATGAGGTTTCTTTCCATATGAGGCGGTGGCTGTCCTTTTCAAAGGGAGGTATGGGAAGAGATTTGGTGGGTGGCTTCCAAATAAAGGAATTAGGTATTTTATTTTTGTTGGTATTTTGGATGAGGTGCTAATGGATATCTTCATCTCTAGAGTATTAATGATTTTGGATGATGTTTGGATTGCCATTTTCATGTATTTGAGATTTCTGATATTTCTTAGGGAAATTGGCCTCCTTTTTATATTTCTTTATTTACCTTTTTGAGGAGTAAAATTTTGTTCTACCTTTCTCTTCTTCTTCTCTCTCCTATTCTCTAACTTTTCCCTTCTCCTCTCCCATCTCAAAAGAAGATGAAAAATTAAGGTGAGGACCAAAAGGAAGAATTGTTTGATTTTTTCATTCATTTTTCATAACCATTTTAGAGCTTTCATTTGTAAGATTCTTTAACTTAGATTTTTATATTTATTGTTTGATAGATTTAAATGGGATTTGACTTAATTTTTAATCATTCTAACCCTATCCTACTTATTATTGCTATTTTTTTAAGTTTAGTGTTTGAATGCGACCATACAATTTTTGATACCTTGAATCACAGGTCGTCACGTACACTCAAGGATAAAAGGAGCGCAGTAAAATTTTCTTTTGTAGAGTCGGAGACGCAAAGAATTTAAAATTTAAATATGCATTCAAAATTGATATTAAAAAAAATAGTTTAAAGGTGATATCTACGGAGTCAAATCAAAACGGTTTAAAAAAAATATAAGTTTGAAGAAGTAGCATTTAAAATAATAATAAAATGATGAGAAGGAAGACCATTCGATCTAAAGGGCACCTCGTGCAGTCGTCTATGGTCCATTTGAAAACAAATAGAATAAACATGGCATGAGTATAAAAATACTTGCTAAGCAACATAGTTGTAGGCTCTTGTCAAACTTAATTTTATACACAAAAACTTAGGTTATGTGCTCATAATGTCCCTAGCAAAATGTGCCTTGAGTCATTGTGGCCCATGGAGAAGCCTTAAGGTAATACTCATAAGTGTGGAGGAGCCATTTTTGCTCGAAATGGTGACCGTACTCCATACATATCCTCCTACTAAGCTCTATGGATTCTCCTTATTGGTTTCGGGCAACATCTACCGTTCCTATGATTAGCAAACTACCTGTCACTATGTCTTTCCAGGCTGGAATAATAAACCACCTACTCATGTACTCTCATCGGGCTAGAACAGTTTACTTGCTACTTTGCCTTTTTAGGTTAGACTAGTAAAACTACCTGTTACTATGCCACTCAAGATGGAACAATAAAAAGGTCATGGTTCTCCCCACTAGGCACCATCGATAGTACTTTAGTAGTATACCTTGCAATGAACCACGACCAATAAATTTTCATACCTCAAGGTTCAATTACAAGGACAAGAGTCAAGAAGCTACAGCAAACCTTGTACACTTATATTCAAGCTATGACGAGCTTATTAAAGAAAATTCTAGAAAACGTGGAAGACCTCTCTTATATGTTGTGCAAAGTTGAGCTTCAAGAAAGAGATCATTAATGCACTTTAGTTTCATTTAATGAACTCACCTAAATTTATGGAACTAGTCTAAGGATGAATTATTACGGTAGATTGCATCCGAGACATTTAATTAAACATTGATCAAGTTTGACTGTGGAGTGACTCAATTTAGAACAAGATTCCAAATCTTAGTTCTAGATCTAATTTACTTCTAGCCCTATGTTATTTGAATGGTGGGCTGAAAATTAGAGTTGAGTATCAATAGTGTAGCTAATAAATCTGGCTATGACCTATTAGACTTCCGATAAACTGCAACTGAAGCTGATAAACATACATTTACATTTCTTCAGATACAAAATGGATAAAATTTTAGAGATAACAGAAGCGGTGGGTATTTTGTTAACACTGACGGGGATGCAAAGTTGGAGACATCACTATCATAATCATCCCCATTTGAAGCAGCAGCAAAGCTTTTGAACAAAAGCATCTTAAAATATGTTTTAAGAGGTAGCGAGTTGAGTTGCCGGCCTCACAATTTCTAGCATTTGCTTTACATTACCATTGCTACAAATCTACTACTCCATCCACAACCGGGGCAGGGGAATCCGTCCAATCCAACAAAGAAACATTATTTTACTCGAGAAATTTACTTATTTTAAGACGAGACTTAACGTCGAATCCAACAAAGGCTTTTTCATGGGTTCTTCTCTTTTGTACAGGCAACATTGCCAATTGATAGAGCTTTTCGTTTGTACAAACATCACCAATTGAAATGGTGGATTGAAAAATATTACTTCCTTAAAATAGGTAGAATACAAGATAAAGTTGGTAAAGATTAAAATGTGACCTAAACCGATATAAAAATAAATATATCAATCCTCATCACTACCATAGTTTTGGCACAATGACTCTAGTCCATTGTTCGTGTCGCCAATTTGAACTTCCAACTTCTGTTTGGTCTCCACCCGAGGAGTCAATTCTGGTTTCTTAATAATGGAAACCTTAATTGACAAGGATTTAGAAATCAACTTAGCATCACTGGATGTGGCGCCATTGCCATCGCCTCCTGTCAAGCAACAAAAAAGAGCAAAAGCATCAAAATTTGAGCACTCAATTTGTCAATAAACTTACCAACACTAAGTATCTAAAAGAAGCTAAAAGTCATCAATCTACAAGCCTCCAACTTATTTTCATAATTGCCGAGCAGCAGTAACCAGCTATCAATTGATTAAGAAATATGGAGACTAAAGGTAAGATTTGCTTCTAAGGGCCGTAGGCAAGGAAACCCTTCTAACCTTTTTCTTTCTCCATTTTTTAGAAACAACCTAACTTTTCATTGAGAAAAAGTGAGAATACACAGGCATGCAAAAAAACAAAGTTGATTAAAAGGAACTCCAATAAGGAAAGAGGCTCCAAGATCTTGAAAATAATTACAAATAACGGCGTGTCCAACTGTGAGATCCCACATTGGTTGGAGAGGAGAACAAAGCATTCTTTATAAGAGTGTGGAAACCTCTCCTTAACATACGCGTTTTAAAAACCTTGAAGGGAAGCCCAAAAAGGAAAGTTCACAGAGAACAGTATCTGCTAGCAATGGGCTCGGGCTGTTACACCAACACCCATAGAAAATCAGGGAATCTAACAAGGAACCACATGTCACTAGGGTTTCTCAAGCCCTCTAAAGGTCCTCTCCTCTATTGTTCCTCTCACCCCTCGAATCCTAGCTGGCCACAAAAACCTCCTGCCACAACGATAGATCGGAAACACCTCAATCATTTCCCACAGACCTTTGTGACTAGCAAACGACATCCAAGCACCTTAAAGAAAAGAAAAAAGAAAAAAAAAAAAAAAAAAAAAAGAATTCCAAACAGTCATAGCTAAGTCACAACTCTATAGACAAGGTCTTTCTCCTCATCTGACAAAGAATGCAACAACATAAACCTATAAAAGTAGGTATCTTTCTTGAGAGTCAAGAAATTATAGAGAAAGTATTGGGAGGTAGCTAGATTTAACGTGCCCTTATGGTCTATTATCTAGCCTTTTCTGCAGTAAGTGTTTAGCCTCTTTTTTTTTTTTTTATGCTCTTATACATTGTTTTATATATATTTCTAAAAAAAAGATAATATGCATCCACATGCCAAAGTACCTTAAAAAAAGGTGTGGCAAAAAGTTCAATAGATGCAAATCGTTCTCTATCTTGATATATGGATAGAAAAGGAAGTCAATTAAAGGTTTAGTATATCATAGTCGTATCATATGCTTGCTTGATATATGGAAAGAAGGAGCAAATCAATTAAAGATTTAGTATCGTAGTCCTATCTTCCACTTCATTCACCCAAGATTCATTCTTTAGAAAAATAGATGGACTAAAAATGAAAAGTGGAGCTACCTTCACCCGTGAGGCTATGAAGAATAACATCTTTTGTCGTAGTAGTAGGATCATCATGTGGAGATTCTTCAGAGAGCTTTTGCTTCTGCAATCAATTAGATAGAAATGCTAATGAGAAAGGTTTATACAAATTTGAATGCTACAAATAGAATTAATTAGCAAAAAAAAAAAAAAAAAAGAAGAAGAAGAAGAAGATGAAAACATCTTTGTGCATAAAAATAATACAAATAGGAGAAATTTTGAAGTGTGGTGGAAGATAAACTTTGTTGGCACTAAGACCACAACGTTCAACAATAGGAGAAGGCCCGATTTTCTTTGGATGGAGCTTGCCATGAACACTCGAACGCACAACAAGATGCCCAATGGAAAAAGGTCGAAGGTGAATGGTGCTTATCAGTCAGAAGCTTGTATCAGGCATCTGTAGTATTTTGTGGGGGTAATTTAGTGAATTGAACCTTTGAGGTTCTGCACATTCCAGATTTCTTCTAAAAAGCTCTTCTTCTTTGGTAGAACTATCTAGTCCTAAGAACTTGGGACTTGAACATTCCATGGTTATCTCTATTTCTTGTCTCTAGATTAGTAAGGCCGAGTGGACATCAAGTCCATCCATTCAGTAAAGGTCTTCATCATTTGGTGAAGATCAAGTTGGCAATTCTTCGTCTCTACCATGGATTCTTCCATTCTAAGGAGACGTTGAAGGATAGATCTTCAGGAGCGGACATTAACCTCTTCACCAGTTCGAGCTACATCAATACAGAAGGTGGCATCAACTGAATTCTTTCCTCCAGACATTTAATAAATAATCTTGCAGGATTCTTGAATCAAATATTTAATAAATAATATCTCTTACAATCTAGAGATCCCTATTAAAGGGGCCACAAATCAGCATCTAAGTCATTAGCAACAGTAACTAAGAGCTTAAAAAATTACAGTCTCACAGCTAGCCAATTAACTTGGCCTTAACCCCAGTGAAGGCTTAAAGACTAACATCCAGCCATAAAAGAATATTAAAGCCACGGTAAAAGAAAGAATCAACTATAAAAAAAAAGTACACAAAAGAGTACACTATGTCACTACATCACAAAGAAATAGAACACATAGTGGCTGCCATAAGATCTCAAGACTTTAAAAGTCTAATCTCATTCTTACTAAATTGCTTTCAACAAATTCTTTCTAATCACCATATTCACCCTTGATTAGCCAAACATCTCAGACTCTCAAAAACTGCACAACCAAATTTTACAAAGAATAATAAAAACTGCACAGCTAGCTTCTTATGTCATGAAGTTAAGAAGAAGCTAAACAGTTGAGATTCACAGAGACTGGACCTGATTGGTCAATCCAGTTTATAAATGTATAACTCACACTATTAATGTTCACTATTAATCTACTTATATGGAATAAAAGGAGCTTTGCTTGCTATGTTATTACCTTAGCATTAATGTTGGATGTTTTGTCATTGTTGGTTGAAGGTTGTTCAGAAGGACTGCTATCATCAAACTGATCATCTGAAATTCTTTTAACATAATTGTTTGAGTTCTGCGCATCGGAATATTGACAAATGTATGTGAAAATTCATAATTCCTCATAGGAATAAACAAAAAGAAATAACTATAAATGGAAGAAGAGAAACACTTTGAAACTATAAACTCACGTTGAAGACTATTGATTTTATCAACGCTTCATCCTCTTCTTCTAACTTCTTTTCCTGCAAGGTAAACATTTTAAAATTAGTCAAAATGGTGAAATTGACGCCCTACAAGAAAAAGGAGAACCTAGGTTTTTGTTTTCAATACTACGTCTCATATATTTCATGTCCAAATGATTTCCTGGAGGCATTGCTATACATACCTTTTCTGCTGCAGTTTGTTGCAAAGCCAAAAGCATTGAATCAATACTCACAGTTGCGTGTCTGGACTGCAAAACAAACACCCAACAAGTTGTTTAAAACAATAAACTGAACTTAATAATAGAAGAATCTCAATCAAAGCCACAGCTCCAAGAAACAAAGCACAAACCAAGAATCTCAATGACAAAACAATGTAAAAAAAAAGAAAACCTTCATAGACTTCATCTCATCCAAAGCAGCAAGGATGTCCATCTCACGTTTAGAATCCAAGGTTCTATTCTCCAAAGATTTCATTGCATCCCCCATCTCTTCAGCATTCCTTTTGTGTTTCTCTTTCTCTGAAACTTCATCCTCCTCACGCCACGGTTCAAAATTACGTGTGGCTCCCGACTCTACAATATAATCTGAGTTTTGGGGGTCTGTCTTGATGGTGAGTTCAGCAGAACATCTAGTACACTTGAAGTAGAATCTAAACAGTTGAATTCCCAAATATGTCTGAGATAGGCAAAAAAACCATGAAAAAATTAATTGTAATAAGAACAAACATATTTTAAGTTATGTTTTACGTCAAAAGGAAAAAATATCAAAGGCATTCTCTTGCCTCACCAACGACGTCCTCCTTGCGAGAATTGAACTTGGTACCCTTGTATATGTAATTACCACAAGTATTGCATCGGATGCTCATCGGAAGCATCATACGGACCTTGATTTGCTGGTTTTTGGGCCTACGAACCCTTGGTAGCTTTGATGGATCAAAATCCGGTGGGTAGTATTTGTTAAGCACCTTCCTCTCTCCCATTTTATCTCACTGTAGTAGAAAACAACAGAATGGTGTACCAGTCAATATCTAGCACATCCCAAAAACCATGTAGATTTATATGCCATATTTTAGAGGAATGCATGCACTTGTCCCATTTAATCCCAACAACCATGTAGTATTTGTTAAGCACCTTAACTCTCTCTCGTTTTATCAAAGGAATGCACTTGAGCATGGAAATTATTCAAAAAAAGAATTTTTCAAACGAACAACCTAAGATCTTCGACAAATTCCCCATATCCAAGATCGCGCAAAATGGACCATTGCACAACAGTAAAAAACAAAAGAATAGAGTTCAACTATATCTTTTCTTATTCTGTCTACTCTTCGCTTCAAGCATTTGTTGTCTCTCTCAGTAGACAACACATCTAAGTATCTTCCCACGATTAAAGCTTATTTTCCCACATTTCTTCTACCGCCCCTCACTATCAATACCTATACTATATACGAACTTTTTAACATAAGTCTTTTACTCCAATCATTTTCTATAACTTTCTAAACCAAGTACATGTAGTACAAAGCATACGAAAAGCTCTTATGTTCAATAAATTCATAGTACCATTTGGTGTGACATTTAACCAATTTTATGGTTAATATGAGGATAGAACTTCAACAAAAATAACTACTGCAAGCTAGGGTTTTAAATAGAATTGGATAATATGATAGATTACTTCGACAGTTTCTGCGAGGAAATTTATATATTCGGCTAATGCTATTCACACAAAAAAAAAAAAAAAAAAAAAAAAAAAACAAAAAAAAAAAAAAAACCTAAACAAACTCCTCTACTAACAAACCCTAATTCGTTGTGAGAATAAAGGCATAGATGAAGATTGAAAGAATAACAGTAACAATAAAAGAGTAGAAAGTCAATGCAGACCCGACAAGAGAGATGCTACGCCGGCACGAGCTGAAGAAATACGATTGCGGCGGCGGCGGGAACACTGAACGTGAAAGAGGGGCAGCGGCTGCGGCAGCGCACTGAACTGCTAAAAGGTGGAGGAGACGGCGAGAATAAATGGCCGTAGGGTCAGATTTGTTTTGTTTGTTTTTTTTTCTTTTCTTTTTTCTTTCTTTTTTAAGAAAAAAAAAAGTTTCTGTAATTTACATTGATTTAATAATTTTTAATTAAATTATCTTTGACAAAATTAATTCTACCTCCAAAATTACTCATGTCTGTTAATTTATGTTCTAAATCTTATTTCTTTTATCAATTGTATCAAAAGAATAAAATATTGATAATATTAATATTTAGATGATATTATCTTTAATAATTGAATTCGATAATATTTGTTATTTTATGTAATAAAGTGCAATATTTTCAAAATATTTACTTATATCTCTTCTTTTTAATGAAATTTTATTTACAAAATAAATAAATAATTTCTTTAAGAATTATGAATATTAATATTTGCCTTAACAATGGAACCATATGATCAGAGCGATTTTATGATAAAGATTTAGTAGTTATTAATTTGAAAGTTTAGGAGATCAATTTCGAAGATTAAGTAGTTATTGATTTGAAAGTTGAGGTCCATTACAAAGATTTAGTAGTTATTGATCTAGAAGTTTAGAGATTGATCTATAAATACTCAATATTATGTTATTTAAACCAAAAAAAAAAATAGTAAAATATGAGTGCTCAAGGTTCCTCTATTTAAAAGCTCTCCCCCTTAAGTTGTTCTTCGGCTTCAGTTATAAGATTTGACATATTTTGATCGTGGGCAATTTCTAACATTTGGTATCAAAGCTTCCAAGATGTCAAAACAAATGTCGTCACCACACGAAGTTGTCAGAGGAGATGTGACAACTATAAGGAGCGAAAGGGAGGGGAGTGTAACGATCCAGTGCCCGTTATTCACGAAGAGTAACTATGCATCATGGTCGGTAAAGATGCGTGTTAAGTTACAAGCACAGGGCGTATGGGACGTCGTCGAGCATGGTGACGTTGAGACGTAAAGATAGGATGGCTCTTGTCGCCATCTGCCAAGTAGTCTCAGAGGACATCCTTCTCATGTTGGCAGCATGGGAGACGCTGCAAACAATGCATGTGGGCGTGGAACGTGTCAAGGAAGCAAAGGTGCAGACCTTGAAGAGCGAGTTTGAGGCTATCGTATGAAGGACGGTGAGTCAATAGATGACTTTGCCATGAAGTTGACAATGATCGTCAGCAACATCCATCCATTAGGCGACGTGGTGGAGGAGATCTCTGTCGTCAAGAAGTTCCTTCGAGCATTCCCTCAATGTTCATCCAAATTGTTACCTCTATCGAGCAGTTCGACGACCTCAAGAATATGTCGGTTGAGGAGGTCGTTGGTCATCTTAAGGTCCATGACTTTGTGGCTACGAAGACCAAGAGGAGGATAAATACCTCCTACTCATACATGAGGAGTGGCTCACGAACGAAAAAGAAAGATGCAGATGACTCTTCTTTTTCAGGTACGAGTGGACGTGGCAGCCATAACAAAGAAAAAAAAGGTCGTGGATGTGATCAGGGACGTGGTGGCGGAGGAGGCCATGACAATACCTCACAAACCCATGACAAAGTCAACTCCCGGAGAGACAAGAGTATGATCAAGTGTTACGGTTGTGGAAAATATGGGCATTATGCGGCAGAGTACTACAACAAGAAGCGAGATGAGAGACAAACTTCACACTCATGCAAGATCAAGTGTAACGCCCAAAAATGAAGGAAATTAGTTCCCATAAGAATAAGCCACCCACCTAAAGGATCCAATAAAAGAAATTAGGAAGATTAAATAAGGACAAGGGACTTAATCAAGTCACTCCTATACCCTAACAAATAATCTTAAGGAGTTAAGGTCTTTCGAAAAGAATTGGAAAGGAAAAGTAAGCGAAAAAGACGAAAAGGTCAAGATGCTCCAAGAGGGAAAAATGACCAGGGATGAAGAAGTTTTAGTAAAATCATAGATGTTTCAGGAAAATAATAATAAAATATTCAGAAAGTGACAAATTACCAAAATACCCCTGAAAATGGATAATTACGAAAATGTCCCTATGATCAGAATCAGAGCATCTACCGTGACCATTTGAGCAAAATCTCTCGATACTCAAATTTCTGCCGTTGGATCTCCCCAAAAATTGGATATGATCTAGAAGCCAGACCGATCATCATATCCAACGGCTAGTATTCAAAACTAAAGTCGGTAAGCCTCTGATCGGAGCAGATATTTTTGGCGAATTATCCAAAACATTCAAACTCCAAATCACGACGATTCTGGAGCTTTCAATATCGGTTTAAGCTCCTCCTATAAAGCCTGAAGTAGGGGCAACAATATGGAACAAGAATCGAGCAAGGTCAAGCACCCATTCGAGAGTTATGAGTGTTTAGATTGTGGGTCTCCTACTCTCGGGTTTCTTCCAAATTCGAGAGTCATTCTCCACCATTTCCTCTGAAACTTATTCCTATAGTTTCTAAACAAGATTACCCACAACTTATATGAAGGAATGGAGTGTTGAAAGTGCTCGAAACCATTCCCCCAATTTAATCCGCCATTGAAGGACTTCAAGGAAAACTCAAAAAATAAAATCCAAGGATACACGATGATTCTTCGAGAAAAAACGATCCCAATCAGTTTTTGCACCTCCAAGGAGTGTTTTCATAGAAGGCCACAAAGAGAAATAACCTCGGGAGTGTGCCCAATTGAAGGATTTCGGGCTTAATTTGGGGATAAGAGTCGAACTCCTATCTACGGTCTCTTTCCCTTCGAATTGAGAATTTCTTAAGCTTAAGAGGATCAAGTTGAGTAACTTTGATGAAGGAATCGAGAGATGAAACGTCGTAGAACAAGCTACCCAAGAGATCGAAAATCCGGCGTTTCGGGTGAGTTGCAGACCGAGAACAATTTCTGGAAATTAAGGTCCCACACTCAAAGAAGTTCCTCCAAACCAATTCCTATAGTTTGAGGAAGGATATGGAAGAGGTTCCATGAAGAAATCGAACCTTGAAAACCCCTAGAATTGGCTGCCTAATAAGAAATCCTCTATTTTAGCTTCGGCGAGAAAAATGATTTTAGATGAACTTTGGAGGAAAATATCTTAGGATACGATCTACGAGAAGATATGAAATCAATCCCAAGATCTTCCTTGTAATACCTTCTTTAAGTTTCATGAAGAAATCGAGGGGAGAAATGTAGCGATCAGAGTTGTGGAAGGCCATTCTCAGACGACAATGCAAAGGATGCGCGCGTCTTCTTCCTATTCAGAGGAAGAAGACGATGACGTGGGCGGTTTAGTTGAACCGACCAAGTCAGCCCAAAATCCGATCTTTCCTCGATTTTCTCAATTTTAACCCTTCCAGGCTGGTTCACATGAAAACCTTTATGGTTCCAGAAACTAGACACAATACAGAGTCTGTGGAAGGAAATTTGAAGTAATTCGGATATCGGAAGCTCATGAACGGAGGTCCCGAACGTCGACGACAAGGTAAATAGTCACCTTAGACTTTTTGTTAAGAAATACTTGTAGGAATCGCA